>NW_015150651.1:1161358-1168191 GCF_000732505.1 Cyprinodon variegatus
TCACCATGTAAGTCCCATATTAATAAGTTTTCTACGATTTCTATCTTTCATTTCTGGAAAATTGTCAAACTAAGAAAACAATCCTGTCCAGGAGAGACATGGAAAACATACTCCATACATGTATCATTTCTATGGAAGAGGATTAGGGCCACTGGAAAGGAAAAAAAAAAAGTTAACTGATTTTTAAACTTAATTTCAGATTCATATGGGAAAAAAGTCTGAATTCTGTCTTTGATCTGACTTTTTTGCTAGAATTCTGACTTTCATCTTAAAATTCTGACTTTTTCACAGAATTCTGACATTAATCTCAAAATACCTTTTAATACGTTAATCTCAGAATTCGGACTTTTTTCTCAGTCAGAGAAAAAATCTAAATTCTGAGACATTGATCTCAGAATTTTGGATCTTAATGTAGATGGGCACCAGAAGAAAGAGATGTGAGAGCACTCAGCACACTAACAAAGATGTGAGTTGTTTGTGAGGCCCAGTAACACATTGGTGGAAAATGTAGGAATTAGGCAAATTTTTATGTGCCCAAGGGGTCCCTGGTGATGCTATTTAATTAATGGAGAGAGAGCTAGTCTCTAAAACAGACATAGCTACAGCTTGATGCTAACATGTTTGTTATGTAGCTGTCAGAACTCCATCAGAATTCTGAGAAAAAAGTCAGATTTCTGACTTTTTTCCCCATATTAAATGAAAATAATATTTAAAAAACATGTTTTTTTTTTCTTTTTTCTGTGGCCCTAATACTCTTCCATACATTTCAAAGCAGGTCTGTTGTAATTTTTTTATGTAATTAAGTTTGCAAAATTCGGTTAAAAGCTTCAGCTTATCCAAGACAAAGACAATAAAAAATAGAGATCATATCCGTCCTATTTTGCTTACTGTTAAATCTAGAATAGATCTTTTTTGCCTGTGGTCTTAGCTGTGTTTTTCTACTAGATAAAGTCTCATAGTAGCTATTTCTACCTTTGCACTTTTCTTTAACATAGAAGGAGCCCCTGATTCTGTGGTTCTTAGATTTTTTTTCCCCCCCGTCTGTCTACTGCGATTTCTTTCAGTGTAGACTGCCTTAAAAGACATGAAGTGAATTGGTGCTGCATGGCATCAATAAACTGAAGTGAATTGAATTTGAGGTCAGTCATTTTGATCAATTCAATAACCATTGTTACCATCATGCACCTAGTTCAGGGGTCAGCAACCATATGGGACCAAAAAAACAAAAAACAGATCCGCCTGGAGCCGCAATAAGAGTAAAAGTCTTATATAAGCCTCCAAGGGCTCTAAGTGTATATAAGCCCATTATCTAAATGACTAAGTAGGCTTCAATACAATATAAGCATTAATGATTAAATGTTTATATTTCCAGCAGCGCATCCTGGAGAAAATGACCCCATATATCTAATCTGCTGTACAACATTTGCTGCTCTAGGTTTAACTTCCATCACAGTATTAAAGTATTATTTGGAATTAATGGAATTGTAGAAATAAGATAAAGAAATCCAATTTTGATGTTATATTTATTTTGAGGATTGGAAAAAAAAATAAATGTGCATAATAGGACTTCTCTAATTTCAAACCTTCGTGTGGAAATAAAATGCTGTCATCTTCAAACCGCAGTAACAACACAATCCTTTCTTTTCCCCTCCTTATCGGAGCAACAGTGCAATAAAACACAGCCTGCAACAAGCAGCCTTTTAAAGAGTTAAATAGGGTATGGAAACAAAATAAGCAGATATATTTTAATTACAGCGCCCACCGGTTTGTTTACAACAGCCACCTGCCTAGCGATGGCTGTTCTTTTTTGATAGAAATGTTTACATTTATTGTTTACATTCTTTATTATACAAATAGCAATGGAAACATAATGAATGTTTGTTTGTCTTCCTACACACTATATTAAAAGAAAGAAAGAAACAAAAATAATCCATATTTTTCCTTTTTCATACATGTTGAAAAGTGAGCCGCTAGAGGGGCTATAAAGAGACGCATGTGACTCTGGTGCCGCGGGTTGCCGACCCCAAACCTAGTTGAAAAAAATCCCACTGAAATGTAGCGCACAGTCATGCAAATTCAGTTTATGTGTTAGAGACAAAAAACACTTCCATTATGCCAGGGTTTTAAGAGAAAACGTTAAATCAACCAATGCCGGAGAAAGGGCAGGGGCCTCTATTCAGGCTCCCCATGATGCTGAAAGGGACTATTTTTCAATAATTAACCGGAGCAGTCTCAGCTCACCATAGGAGCTCCTCGTCTACCAATAATGGCTGGTGGTGGTTTGAGGACATGACGGTCCATAATACAGGGGCAGGTGAAGGTAAGAGGAGCAAGGCAGAGAGCCAGAAGGACTATGATGAAGACTGCCAACACCATCCCCTGAAAATCTGAAAAAAAAAGGAGTAACAGAATAAGTGTTAATAAAGTTAAGAGTCAGTTAATTAGGTGATGTCAGTATTTTTCAGGAAAATAAATAAATCAGTTGGGTTTGTACAATTAGAAAGTACAACATGCCGTATGTAATAATAGCCCAAACACTGAAAAAAACCAAAGGCTGGATTATTCCAAGTATTCACTAAATGTCAGGTCAACACTCACTGGATCTCTCTTTGCGAACGACATAGCCGGCCACCAGCCAGCTGACAGCTGTGACAGTGACCAGGCCTCCGATGTGCAGGAAAGGGGCAGTGAACTGGCAATAAGGAAGAGATTTATATGACAGCTTTTAGTCATCAGAAAATGGCAGATGGTTTTCTAAACCAATCTAAAATATGTGCTTGATACTGAGATACTTATGAAATTTGAATATCTTATGTGCCGTTGAACTGATACTTTATGAAAAATACATCTTGTTATTAAATATTACAGAAAGTCATGAAAGGCGAAATGGCCTCTTTTGACAACAAAATCAGCAGCTGTAGAGGTCGATTTAAGATGTTAACAAAACACACATGTGACATGTAGCTCACCTGGGCTTGCGTCCATAAATAGTATGTGGAAGACTATGTTCAGTCTCCTGTGTGTTAGGAATCCAGTTTGTGTTTGTTGTTTTTGTGTTTTTCTCTCTCCACCACCAGGTGGTGCCCTGTTCCTCGTTGGGCCTCCCTGCACACCTGCAGTTGGATCATTACCGGAGGAGTATTTGAGCAGCGGGCTGTCACTACCTCAACGCCAGAGTGTTTGCCAGTTTTGGGTACTCTAGCCAAACTGAGATTAGCTGAGTCTAACCGAAGCTTTGTTTCTCTGAGTCTAATCTTGTTTTTGTCTTTGCTCTTCGGCAGGGAGTCTGTTCCTGAGTAACTGGATAACCTGGACCTTCTCCCCCTGGAAGGATTACTGAGTACACACTGAGCAGGGGTTAACATCCACATGATCCGTTGAAGTCCTCATCGGAAAACCACGTGGCAGTCCGCTCCTTTACTCCTCTGAGTCCAACGTATGTCTACCTGTTCACTCTCCAATGAGTTCCCTCTCCTCTGGATTAATTCCCCACAAACTGGATTCAAGGATTAACAAGAGCCCCCTCAAACGTGAGTTTCTCTCCAGCTATTTTCAAGCCTCAGTCAACTTTTCTATGGTCCCTGAACTGATCAGTGTGACATCTCCTTCAGTCTTTCCAGTTCCGGTTCACCAGTCCTCTGAGTTTCAGCTCCTACTTCTGTGTTTCATCAACATTCAATAAACCTGTTAAACTTTTTTTTCCCCTTGGTCTCTGAGTGGTTCTCTGCATGTGGGTCAGATTGCTTAAACCAATTATGACACTGTGGTCTTCTCGCTGTGGAAGAAGTTCCGATTGACCAGTGTGAGAGGCAGTCATCCAGGAATTCATAGAACTATAATTACAACCTAAGTTATGTTCTGTGGTGGGATTTAACTACGTACAAATATTTCATTACTGTAGTTAAAGGTATAGTGAACAATCTTTTTTTCCAGGTGGACCATCTAAATAAGTGGTCCACCTAATTGTCATTCATTCTGGTGATATGTTTACATAAAGCCGTCCTACGTGCTCGTCCCGTTAGCTATCTTTTCTGCGCATGCGCACTTTCCGGCGTATATCTGTGGTGAGCTATGGTTTCAAACAGTCATTGAAGCTCACCTTTCTCAATGAAGAGAACTCTTCTCACATAGCATTATGGGATTTGCTGTCACAGCGGCCCGCTGTAGCACTTGGCTGCTGTCATAGCCTGCCGCTACCCGACAGTGGCAACTAATTACCAAGATGGCACAGGCACTGCACAGTGGACAAACGGAGTAGTGATCCTCTTTCCGAAATGTAAGATAACTGAGTTCACTATAAAGTCCACAATATAGTCCTCGTTCTTTATAGTGAGTAAGGGATTTAGGGATTAGGGTGGATGTTCAGACACAGTAAGCTTGTATGAGCTATGAGAACAGCACCTTTTAAACAGAGCGTACACGAGGAGAAATGGGCTCATTCATGCTCTCGCAAGCGCTTTTTTTAAGTGGAGAGGACGGGTCTTTTAAAACCCTGGAAAGGCTTGCACATCCACACTGCTCCCGGTCCGTGGGGTGGTGCATCAGTAGTAACCCCCTTGTGTCTTGCGGTAACCACACCAAGAGGGATTCCGTGCTGCAGACAGGCTCTGTCCGCCAACGACGGAACAGCAATGCACGGCCGGGAGTCATGGGCGGCAATGAGGGGAATGGAGGCGCCGCTGGGGCCCTGCGGAAAAAGGGATTTCCGACAGGACGGGATGCTGGAGCATCAACCAGGTCCATTCTGGCCAAGGCTGCCATGATAATTGCGTGCAGCTGACATGGGTCCTCCCCTGGGTCAGAGCAAACTGAACTCCTCAGGGAATTTCCTGAACAATCCTTACCTCCCAAACTCCTGATCACAAACATCTGGGAAGGGTTCTCCTTGCTCCCCAAGGAACTGGAACTTAGAATTTAAGCCCTCAAGGAGATTCCATCCTCCTGCAGATCCTCCCCTGATTCCTAGGACGCCGCTCTTTTTTGGGGAACTGAAGTGGGGACTGGAACCTTGAGTAAGGCTTTGAGCTGCTCACCTCGGCCTTCAGTGGATCCACTTCCTAGTGAGATGTGTGCTTCTGCCGAGATGGGCGGTCCAGCTAAGGCCTTCATTTCTGCAGACTATGGCACTCTTAGCTGGAGCATCCCCTCGCCTCCCGGAACACAGTTGAAGTGCACCTCAGGGTGCCAGCTCAGCCGCAAAAAGCAGATTCTACACCTGACGTAGCCTGTCCTCCCTGACAGACAACGACAGGATGCTGCAGTTCATGCATGGATCAGTCAGAGCTTCTCTGAGATTACCCCCCCCTAAGCATTTAGGACACAGATCATGACTATCCTTTTCCTGGAGGGAGATTCCACGAGAGATGCATGCCAGCATCCCACATTAGAAATGAGGGGCAGCAGCAGGCCCATTAGAGTGGACTTCAATAAAACTGAAGAACACGATCAATATATTGTGAGCACATGCCTGCATGTGGGGCTACTGACCAAACAGAGTGAGACTTCAAAAAGGGCTGAAGAACGCCTTCTTCAGCGCGATATCAAAGGGGAATGGAAGCGTCAGCAGCTAACAAACAATGAAAGCCAGAAGCTGATGCTAGCCGTCTGCTCTACTACAACTAACCGACAAAACATCAACCACAGCCTTAGAGGGCTACCAAGAGCACTATGACTAACAAGTCACAGGCAGGATGACGCTGTACTCTTACCCCTTAGACCTGCAAATACCAATAAGTTCTGAATCACTGACTTATAGGAGCAATCACCTGCGAAACACGCCAAGCTGACAGCGAGAAGATCAAAGAGACCAAACGTAGCCTTCAAATGGCTATTTATAGACGCACGCCCAGGTGAGCTACGTGTCACGTGCGTGACTTTGTTTGCATTTTATCTTGACCTGGGCAGAGTGCGAGGAGACATATACACCTTGTTAATTGTTATTGCCACTGGCAGTCAGGAAGGAATGAAACAGAACAGCTTTATTAAAGTCTCTTAAAAAGATATAATTCCTATAAATCTGAGGATGTATTAACAGTGGCTTAAAGAAAAAGAAACAACTTTGGTTTTAGGCCCACCTGTAGTGAAATATGAATGATTTCCCACTCATCTCCCCAAATGTCGTCCACAGAGACAAAACCAGAGACAGTGGTGAGTAGCGTAGCCAATACTCCGATCTGTACAGACGAAGGATAAAAAGAAACCGTTATTCCAGAGTTCAAATATGGGATATCTAACAATTAAGGAAAATCATACAGCACCTTATGAACCCAGTATAGGTTCAGTTGTTGACCCAGTGATATGTGGAAAAGTGCCAAAATCTGAAAGAATAAAGCAGGGCCCAATCCACCATTTGTCAATCACGTGGTCTCTTGATTAAAGGGTTTGGATAAAAAAAAATAACTAAAAAAACTATTACCAAGAGGAATGTGATATAGCTGAGTCCCACAGTGGTTGAGGTGAGAATGGGGACGGTCTCGTCCCTCCATTCCCCAGAATGATTGTAGACGGACCTGTGGTACGAACAAATAAAGTTCAGCTGTCTAAGGAGGGGCTCCGATAAAACAACTAAAAAAAAAATAAGCATCATTATTTTAAGGCTAGCATCATTTCCTGGATTCCAGTGACTGAAATCAACCTTTAGACCAAATTCATGTGCTGGTCCTTAGCATGAAGAGAAATATGGCACACCATTTTGACATTTATTTCCTTGACTGAATATCTAATTCAGATATCTTAAATGTAATTCTTATTAATGCAAATTAAATCACATTTCCTATTCATGTGTATTGGGCTTTATCTAAAATAACTTTCCTCTAATCTAAATGAACATTCCA
>NW_015150651.1:1168828-1172246 GCF_000732505.1 Cyprinodon variegatus
ATATATATATATATATTTTTTTTTTTTTTGCATCCTGAAGTAGTTTGTGCTGACAAAAAATGCAATTTAGGAAATCTATATTTACAGTTCTGACTAGTAGGAATTAAGTTTTAAACCAGGAAGAATCCTATTTTAATGATCAACAAATAACTGAGAAGACAGTGCTTCTAATAAATGATAAAACGGCCTGCCATATTTATATCCAGGGCACTTTACTGGGAGAAACTATTAAAGAGGGGAGAGTCCCTTCTGTGTTGAGAATACTTTGAGATTCCCCCTGAATGGGAAAAATATGTCTGGTTTTCCTGCTTATTCTTTTACCCTTTGAGTTGAGACAAGCAGAAGGCAACAGGCTTGTCTTGTTTGAATAATAACCAGGAAAAAGCAAATCTCCCCTCATCTTTCAAAGCAGCTTTTAAGGTTTTGGTTAGAAAAAACTCATCAAGTTTCATCTGAACACACCACTGGACTAAAACTGGTTCTCCATCGGAAAATAGGTCATTGGCATATGATCTATGGAACAACATTTAGAGAAAAGTAAACTATATCTTATGGTGAAATACTGTAAAGGCTTTAAATCAGGAAATTGTAGATTTATCATATGTTCTCTATCCCTGACATGATTTTCTGATCCTGAACTCATCAAGGCTTCTCTGACTTTATCAGATGTTCTAAGCAAACCTCTGCTCAATGCTAATTTTAACATGGAGAAAAACACTTACCAGTTGAAGTCGTTAAAATCATTCTGAGAAACCAACCAAAAATAGGCCCACAGGAGAAGCAGGAGGAAAGAACTGCTCAAGATGATGAACCATGCACATTCCCACTGTGAAGAAAAACAAATGAAAATTTGATGACCCTTGATTTGCAACTTGGGTCTAATTCAGATTCAGTGTCTCTGGCATCTTTTAAGGTTTTTTGTTTTTCAGATGATGAATCTCAATGTTGCACAGGTTTTTGTTTACAGTAGCAGTAGGTTTTATTCAGCAGCCCCTGAACAGGAAACAGGGCAAAAAGGATTTGATTACTATGAACACTCAGAAGTACAATACATTAAAAATCTGCATGTGACCTCATGCAATGTTTGTGCTATCAAACCCATGCTATTGTCTGTACCTACAGTATAAGATAATGTAACGAAGCAATAATCAATCTAAACTCTACAGGAAGTTCTCAGGTAAGTGGAGCTACTCCAAAGTACTTTCAGCACTTTGCATTAAACTAGTATATCTATTGAACAGGCTAAATAAGTAACACTAAAATGTTAAATAATGTTATACAACAAAGTTAATGCTACCGGGTTAGTTTACGACTTTAGTTTACATTCAAGAACCAGTTCCTTCAGAATAAGTTTCGCCTTCTACATGCAGGTTAGCTATCGTACGGTATATCCAGTTCTGAAAATATGTCAAAAAAAATAATGTAGTGAAAAGAATCCACTGTTATTTCAACCCAAATTTTGTTGTTATAAGATGCAAATTAGGGCTCATTTTTATGTCACAGAATAATCACTTCATTTCATCCAATTTCAAAATCAAAATGTATTCAATAAAAGTCAGCCATTTGATTTTTTTGTTTTTTGAAAACACACACAAAAAAAGCATCAGAATCATTTTGACCAAAAAGTAGTAGATTAAAAAATCGCTGGTTTCAAACCAATTCCTGGACTTTCCGATCTACCTTTCCCAGATCGTTTATTCCTGGGAAAGAGGTTCCCTTTGGTAAAAATAATTGTGAAGTTCAAAATCTTGATGAACGGGAGACCGGCTGACCCCAGAGAGAAAGATCTGTTAAATATCACTGAGGCTGTAGAAGAAGACATTCATTCTCATTTTGAATGCTAAAGACATTAACAGAGTTTGACCCCACTGGGGGAGGTGGGTGGGTTAAACATCGACACATAGATGCTTAGACAGTTCTCATCTTCTTAGTTTATGTATCAACACTTCACGGCTTAGAAACAGTAATTAGGCTAATTTATGGCAAATCTGCTGGTTCTTTGTGATCCAGGCAGACATGCAGCAGCAGGAGCTGTTGCAGCACAACACATTATTAACACAGCTGGATGTCTGGAACCTGTTTAAATCACTTCAATGCTGCACTAAATTTACTGCAACCTTTATAGAGAACATTAGTCCCTGCTGTAACTGAGGCTTAATGAGGAAGACCTTCAGGAATTCACCACACAACACAAATACGATCAGCCTCTAAAGGTTTAGATTCAGGCTGTTGAAATTATATTTAAAACATCAGAGAAAACTTAAGCTGAGCCATGAGATTATGACAAGAGAAATGTGAATTAAATTTGTTGGAGTAGTAGTACTAGTTTACAGTGGTGGCTAGTGGAGTTTTCTTCGTTTTTCTTGTAAAATAGATGTTCACAAAAAAACAATCAAATATATAATACCAATAATTGAGCTTTATTGATCTCACATTGGAGAAATCTACCTCTCCATTTAACCCATATCCTTGGGGAGCAGTGGGCTGCCATTGTGCATGCCCGGGGAGCAGTGTGGGGTTAAAGGTCTTTGCTCAGGAACCCAGAGTGGAAGCTGTGGGATTCAACCCGCGTACTTGCAATCTTCTCAGAGCACAAACGCACTGCTCTAACCTCTAGGCCAAGGGTGGGCAATTCCAGTTCCTGGGGGGCGCTATCCTTCAACTTTTAGATGTGCCTTTGGTTCATTACGCCTGAATTAAGTAATTAGTTGATTGAGAGGACTTGTGAGAAACTGACTGCATACTAAGGAGGTAACTCAGCCATTTGCTTCAGGTGTGTTTGATAAAGGATGGATGTAAAACTTTCAGGATACTGGCCCTCAGGAACTGGAATTGCCCACCCCTGCTCTAGGCCAACACTCCAGTATACTCAACTGAACGCTGACAACAAAAAAATATTACAAAAACACTTTATAAAACAAAACTTAATTTCATGTACAGGTTTACTTTTTGTACATACATCTAGCCCTTCTGAGGCTTTGTGAAGGCAAATCTGTGTTTTGCATGGTTCAATATTGTGTCACAAACCTAAAAAAAAGAATGTACCACTTTAATAATGGAGAAGCTATTAGTCAGCATTATATATTTTTTTAATATATAAGAACTATTTATTTTCTGACAGGAATATTTTTTTCTAATTTATTTGATTTTAGCTGTGTGCAAGACAGTGAATGAGGTAATGGGTCGGTTACAGTACAGACACTACAGAAAGGTTATACAACGAGTTTGCTTTAAAAATGGGATCATTTTAACCCAAAGATAAGAGCAGTGAAAGCAAATGTTCTTTGTTCAAGTCCTGGAAAGGTGTTCTTTGGCCAAAGGAAGTGCCTAAACACAGGAGTGTGTGTGTATATATATATATATATATATATATATATATATATTAGTGCTGTCCATCGATTAAATTTTTTTAATTGCG
>NW_015150651.1:1174665-1184611 GCF_000732505.1 Cyprinodon variegatus
AAATATATATATTTACAGATTTTTTTTCGCACCAGTTTTTTGTTATTCTGATGTTCACGAATACAAGATTGTGCATTATACTCTTACCTTGGAGCTCTCGTCTTGGGAACGCTGGTAGCGTTTCCAGCGGCAACCATAGATCCCAGTAACCAAAGACAGAAAGACCTGCTTCTCATAGACCTGTAACGGTTGGTGTTTCACCATGCTCCTTCAGCCTCAACGCGCCACCAGTCTGTTAACATCCCACTCAGAGCTGGGAACCCTGAAGAAGGCAAGAAGGTTTTAGTGAAGCCTTCAAAAACATCCTTGTTGCTCAACAACTAATTACACTTTCCCCTAGATGCCGTGTCATGTCTTGTTGCTGAGATATGGACACCTTTTTGACCCAACAATGTAAATATGTTTACATAGTTTAGCCTTGTTTGGTGTGACGACACTTCTAATAATAAATCAACAAGCTACTTACTGGTGACTCTTGTCTAGGACAGACATAATGATATGGTTTGTGTTTAGCCAACACTGAGTCAGCCTAAGGCAATCTGCAGACCGAAAAACACAGAAATCAGCAGGTTGGCAATCAAAAGAAGAAAGTTCACTGGGTTCATGACAGCTGCCTTTATATTTACTGGTTTCTGAATTATTTTGGGCATATATGTATAGTAATATTGGTCCTGAGCCACTCTATAGAAGAGCAAGAGATCTCTGAACTCTTCTCAGAATTATGCAGAGTGTTCTTAAAAAGAAAATGGGGTTTTCAGGGTTTAAACATTATGTTAATGTGTAAGTTTGACATCTCCTTTCATTCGGACTAAACCTGTTTATGATTTCCAGACAGATTAATCAGCTTAAATAGTCTGATTTATATTGGCTTAATTCAAAAACAAGCCGCTAAAGACACAGAGGTGTATAATATGTTTAATCTCATTTAATCCAAACTCAGCTTAGATCAATCCAATTCAATCATACAGATTTTATCCCATTCATCTGGACTCTTTCACAAATATAACACCACGTTGTCAGTTTTAAATGATCGTTTAATGTTAAGTATTAAACCATTTTCTATCCCCCATAAGACTCACCAATTGAATTTAGTTTTTAACATTGCAGCAATACCTGAACCTGAGGAATTATTTTTTTTTCTGATTGTCAGATAGTCAGTCTTTGGTGTGAATGTGGATTTATTTTATTTTTACAAGATGGTGGCAGCTTTATTTTAGAAACATGTAATCCAAAAAGAGAGAAAGAAAGAAAGAAAGAAAGAAAGAAAGAAAGAAAGAAAGAAAGAAAGAAAGAAAGAAAGAAAGAAAGAAAGACAGTTTTTATTACTTTTCATTTTAATAATCTCCAGCTAAACATTTCCTAAATAAATAAAAAAAGTTTTCTCTCTAAAAATCTATCAGAATTCATCAAGCCACTGACTTGCAGCAATTTCTTATCCTTAAAGAGCACAAACGGCAGAAACTCCTTTAGTCGCTTCATCTAGAAGAGAAATACCAAAATATCTCAGCCATCATGGAAGTCTGTTTCATCATATATATAAGGAACGCAGTAGAGACTGACTGATACTGGAGTTTTTAGGCAGTACTGTTTATTTTAATATCAGTCTAACAGATATGCAATTCCAATCTTTTGGGGCAATTTTTGGAGTTGATATTGCTTTCTCATCTTCATTTACATGATAAAACGAATCCATAACACATTCTACACATGTCCAGATTTAAACAACAACAAAAGATATTACTTGACGGATGATAGAAAACATTAGCAATGGATGGAGCAGCAAAAAAAAAGATCTGCCCCTTAATGTATTATTCTACCTCTAGAACAAACCCATAAATAGCTTGTGATTTTCATTATTGTAACTGAGTGAACACAAATAAAACTTCTATCTGCCCTTTTATTATCAATTTCCTTTTTTTGAAATCTACTTTAAAGATAAGACAATTGATAGTTTTCTTTAATCAAAATATGAGAAGGGCTTTTTGATGTACGAAATGAATCTAATCTCTAATCTCGCACAAAATCTAGATTTTCCTCATCGATATTGTTGAAAATCTGCTGGAACAGGTAACCAATTCCTTTCCTGATATGGGCCAATTTCCAGGTTTACCAACAAGCTTTAAACACCAAAATGCTCCTTTGTTCTTATCTCCTAATGGGACAGTCAAGCTAAATCTGTCTCTGACTGACTTATTGGACTCCTTCATGTCTCCTTCTCTAGAGAAGATGTTGCCGTGTTTACATCCCTGTTGCCAGCATGGGCCCTAAGAAGAATTCAGTCAAAACAAGGCTTTGTTTTTGGTCAACTCTATAAAGATTCAAACTCAATGCTATTTCTGACTCTGATTCCGAATTAAAAATCGCTTCCTGGATGGGAAGCAAAACGTTTTCAAACTTGGAAACAAAGTCCAAACTTTTTTGAAATGACTGTGACCTGGATGACTGACAGTCCTCACCAGCATATTACATCAATACAGAAGGGAAAACTTGGTGTGTTGACAAAACCTTAAAGTATAAAATAGTAGAAAACATGACCAGAGGGACTAAAGATGCATTTGAGTGTTTAACAGTTGAAATAATATTTGTGGACAAGTCAAAAAATGTAATTGTTAGTTGTACTGTATATACAGAGCTCCTGGTTCCAACATGGAAATATTTAGAGAATGGTTTGAACCAACACAATTACTGCTTCTCATAGACCTGTAACCCACAGATGAAGGTCTTCTTCATCTGTCGGGACTTTAATATATATCTACTTAACTCAAATAATTATAAACCTATACTAAATAATTCATTAATACCACGTACAGTTTGAGCCTTTTCCCCAAAATCACTAAACCCAACAGGATCCTACTTAACAGTGCCCCATTAATAGATTGTATACTCACAAAAATCTTACTTATATGTTCTATATAAAAATAAGGATAAAAGTAATCCACACTTTAAAAGAGTAACAGCAGGGGAATAACTCAAATCTTTCAAAGAGGACTTATTAAAACATAACTGGGAGTCTGTTTTGCAAGAAGAAAATGCTGATATAGCATATGATAATTTTCTGAATATCTTTAAAGTATTATATGATTAATAATATTCTCTAATAAAAACAAATACTCTGAAGCTATATGGATTACAAAGGGTTTATAAAAATGCCTGCAAAAGAAGAGAAAAAACTATACAGAATTCCTAAGGCATAGGTCTTTGGAGGTAGAGAACACATTTCCTGCTATTCTGCGAATAGTTAAACAGGATTATTACAGTAAATTATTGGATAGAAATAAAGATAATATCAAAGGGATTTATAATGTATTGAATAATTTTATCAAGAAAAACCCTGGAAAATAAAATGTCTGCAGTTTTTTGTAAATAACAATAACAACTTTGAGAATATTAATGACGTTGTTCATAATCTCAGTAAATATTTTGTGAGTGTGGGACCCAAACTGCCAGAAAAACTCCTAGTTCCTATAACAACTGGAGCTCTGAATGAAACATTAATCAGCAGAAATCCTTATTCAATGTTTCTCATTGCTGTGAGAGAAAGGGAAGTTACAGATATTGTCAATAAATTTAATAACAACATATCAACTTTGCTGTGATGACATTGATATGACAGGTATTAAGATAACATTTCTGTCAGGTAAATTTCCAGAAAAAGACTAAAATTGCTAAAGTTATTACCCATTATATATCTCGAGACACCATTTCACAAATATAGGCCTGTTTCTCTAATTCCACAGTTTTCCAAAATTTTGGAAAAATTATTTGTGGATAGATTAGATTAATTAATGAATAAACAGAAACTGCTTTAAGAAAGTCAGTATGGATTTAGATCAAAAAGATATACAGCAACGGCCGTCATTGAATTGATAGAAGTCACTTAACTGACTTAGGTGAGTCACTTAGATAAGAAGAGATCTGCAGTTGGTATATCTATTGATCACAAGAAAGCTTTTTACAAAATAAATCACAAAATATTAATAATAAAAATTAGATCATTATGGCATCCAGGGAGTAATACTACTCTGGATGAAATATTATCTATGCAACAGGCAACAATTTGCTCAAATGGGTGACTGCCAGTCACCGTGCTCGTAAATTGTTTGTGGTGTCCCCCAGGGGTCAGTATTGGGGCCAAAATGATTTATTCTTTATCTTAATGACATCAGCAAAGTTTCTAGAATACCTAAATTTGTTTTGTTTGCAGACATTACTAACATCATTTGTACAGGTGATAATTTGGATCAGCTTATGGCTGATATCAATCTTGAGTTATGTCGAGTTAAGACAAGTTTGATATTAACAAACTATCATTATCAGGCTGGCAGCGGTGACTTCACACCTGATGAAGACCCTCAAACAGTTGGCCTTACACCATCTACACACCCTGGTGAAGACTAGATCCCCTGCAGTTTGCCTACCATTCTTTGGATTGGAGCAGATGATGCCATTATCTTCCTCATGCATAAAGCTCTGACTCACCTAGAGAAACCTGGAAACACTGTGAGGATAAATGTTCTTTGATTTCTCCAGTGAGTTCAACACCATCCAGCCAGGACTTCCACAGAGAACAGTCATGCACCATTCCTCTACACTGCAGACCTCCTTATCAATTCCCATCTCTGACACTTCTAGAAGTTCTCTGACGATTCTGCCATAGTTGGCCTCATCACAAGTAGCGAAGACTCAGAATTCAGACAGGGGACCCAGAAATTTGTGGTCTGGTGCCAGCAGACCCACGTCCTGATTAATGCAGGGAAAACCAAGCAGCTAGTGGTGCAGAAGCAGATCCACCCCACTGACACCGTTGAACATAGTGGACTCTTATAAGTACCTTGGTGTTCATCTGAATAGCAAACTGGACTGGACTCACAACACTGAGCCACTGTATAAGAAAGCAGAGCAGACTCTTCCTGCTGAGGAGACTGAGGTCTTTTGGAGTGCAGGGGGTGCTTCTATAGACCTTCTATGACTCTGTTGTTGCATCAGCCATCTATGGAGCTGTCTGTTCGAGCGGTGGTTTATCTGTAGCTGAGAGAAAGCGACTGTATAAGCTGATCAGGAAGGCCAGCTCTGTGAATGGATGCCCTCTGGACTCAGTGCAAAAGGTGAGAAACAAAAGGATCTTAACTAAATTAATATCTCTGTTGGATGTTTCCCACCCCATGCATGAAGCTGTTTCAGAACTGGAGAGCTCCTTAAGTGACAGACTGCTGCACCTTAAATGCACCAGGGAGCGTTATCACAGATCCTTCCTCCCAGCAGCTGTAAGACTCTATAACCACACTCTGTTCCCAACAACCTCAATAAGTTGTTACATTCATGCTGTGTTGCAAAGATTCTCTTATTCTGTTAAATAACATGCTGCTGTCATTTTGCACAATTCTGATATTGCTGCTATTTTCAAATATCTATTGCTGTAAATATCTAGCTAGCTGTATATTGGTTATTTACTCTCCAGGTGCACAGTTTTTACATTGTTAAAAAAAACTTTTCACTTTTAGCTCTATATTATAATTGTATTCTTATACATTTATCTAAGGTCCTTAATTGGGTGACCATTTTTTTCCATATAATCTTTTTGTTGTTGTAAACACCAGAATTTCCCCTTCGCTGGCAATAAAGATATTTTCTTTTCTATTCTAAATTTGGATAAAACTAAGTTTATGTTGTCTGAAAACCTCAAAAGTAAAACAAATGTATGTATACTAATAGGTAATGTAACAGTAAACATTTTATAGTCAATATCCTTTTTTCATAATTAGTTTTAAAGTAAAAAAATAAAATAACCAAATTATATCTAAGTTGTATCTGGTAAGTTGTTATGAATATAAGTAATTGTATCAGATGTGCAGATGATGTTGCATCATATCGATCATAGACTTATCAATTAAATGTAAATCGGATTGTGAAAGACCTTTTGATGTTTGCAAACATCTTATCATCATCGTAACAAATTGATAAAATTTTCTTATCTTGCTAAATCGGTTTATTTACACCCATATTCTTCATTTAATAGTTGCTTATTAAATTATGTTTTATAAAGAAAACTGTCATCTGATTAGATGGAGAAGTTAATACACATCAGAATAATATCATTTTACAAAAGAAGAGCAGATAAATAAAATTACAAACCTTTCCAAAGCTTCAGCTCTATAATTCATAATGTCTCAATGAAAATGACAATTAAAACTTAGATAAACACCAGATAAACTCATCTTTTGGATTCTGGATTTATGATCTGTTCAGGTCCTGCTGCAGTAGAGCATCCCAAAACCATTTCACTTCCAATGTTCTCCAAACATTGAGCTAATATTCAAAAGATGTCCAGGTGTCTCACTTATAAAAAAAAATGCTTAGTATTTATAGTAAAACTGTCTGTACTCGCTCTCAATCTGCAGGTTTACTAATGGTACCTATAATTTCTAAAAGTAGAATGGGAGGCAGATCTTTTAGTTATCAGGCTCTTCCGCTGTGGAACCAATAACAGTTTCAGTCCGTGAGGCAGACACCCTGTCTACTTTTAAGGGTAGATCTAAAACTTTCCTTTTTGATAAAGCTTATAGTTAGAGCGGCTCAGGTTATCCAGTACTATCTCTATAGTTATGCTGCTATAGGCTTAGACTGCCGGAGGACATAGGGACCCCTTTTCCATCTGGTCTGTTCCTGTTTGGCTGTAACTCCTTCCTGTAGAGAAATATCAACTGTGCTGCTGCCATCAACACCTTTGTTTCTATATGTTGGCGTTCGGCCTGTTTTTCAGTGTAGTCCTGTTTCTCTGACTGCGACTAACTGAATGTGCTCTCTTTCATCCTGTGAAAGTGAGCAACAAGGTGTGCTCGCTTTGGTGTTGGAGTCATTGCTTTCTTGCAGCAGGTATTAATAATAACTACTGCTTAAGCTGGACAAGACTGCTTTTCATTAGTGACTCTATATCTACACAAAGGAAACAGTGGGAGCCTTCAAGCAGGAAACAAAGGCAATGAGATTACCAGCTGCCAAGGTGATCATATGCTCACAGGACAAGAGAAAACCTTTCCAAGTTAAGGTGCAGGTTTGCATGCAATGAATCCTACCACCAAAGCAGCTCATGTGCAGCCAGAGACTCAGACAAATACAGGCTTTGATGATAATGTCATTCTTGCAATACTGGTTGATAATGTCTTCAAATAAAGTTTGCAGTTAGTATTTGTTGAGCAAAGGAAATAATTTAAATGGATTATCTTCCACAGACCTGCTGGTAGAAGACAACACACTGCAAATCTTTAACAATGAATTAAAACGGGTTTCTACAAACAGTAAATGTAGAGAAAGGATGAGTTAAAAAAAAGGTTGCCTCAGGTCACCTGGTAATATTGAAACTGATAAACTTTAAAGTGTGAGTTCTGCATTTAGTTACTTTGGTTTATCTGATGGATAAGTTTTCACCTTCTGTCCCTCTCCTTTTTAATTTATTTTTTATTTTTTTCTAAGGTAGCTGTTTGTTCATAAAAAGGCAAAATTAACTGGTTTCTACACCACATGTTAAATTAAGTCAACAGTTATTACTGCAGATTAACAATCTTGCTTGGACAATATATGAATTACACTAAGGCTGTGTTTAATATTATAATTATAACTTAAGAAACAAAGTTAAACTGCAGGAGGACATATCAGTCAACCTAAGCTCAGAATGATCCCTCTCCAGGCCAAGGCACAGATTATATGAAGATAATCCAATAAAGTGCGCACAAACACTCACCTTGTCTCCTTCAGCTCTTTGGGGCTGAACAACTAGAAACTCTGCATTTATTCCCAAAGACCTTTACATCTCTCTCCGCACACAAAAGATCAGAAAGGAGGATGGAGCAGAACCAGCGGTCCAGATATGTCTTCAGAACAACCGGCAGAACCAGAACCTGTTGCTGTGCAGCAGGAGTTACCAAAGTGGACTCCCTACCTGAGCTTGCATGGTTGGGCTGCGTTTATAATCCGTGTGTGACATGGTGTGGGAGGAGTTCAGAATTACACTGTAAAAAGAAGCTCCCAGCCTCAGCATAGACTGAAGGACAGAGGCTCTCCACCCAGGNTTTTATTTTTTTCTAAGGTAGCTGTTTGTTCATAAAAAGGCAAAATTAACTGGTTTCTACACCACATGTTAAATTAAGTCAACAGTTATTACTGCAGATTAACAATCTTGCTTGGACAATATATGAATTACACTAAGGCTGTGTTTAATATTATAATTATAACTTAAGAAACAAAGTTAAACTGCAGGAGGACATATCAGTCAACCTAAGCTCAGAATGATCCCTCTCCAGGCCAAGGCACAGATTATATGAAGATAATCCAATAAAGTGCGCACAAACACTCACCTTGTCTCCTTCAGCTCTTTGGGGCTGAACAACTAGAAACTCTGCATTTATTCCCAAAGACCTTTACATCTCTCTCCGCACACAAAAGATCAGAAAGGAGGATGGAGCAGAACCAGCGGTCCAGATATGTCTTCAGAACAACCGGCAGAACCAGAACCTGTTGCTGTGCAGCAGGAGTTACCAAAGTGGACTCCCTACCTGAGCTTGCATGGTTGGGCTGCGTTTATAATCCGTGTGTGACATGGTGTGGGAGGAGTTCAGAATTACACTGTAAAAAGAAGCTCCCAGCCTCAGCATAGACTGAAGGACAGAGGCTCTCCACCCAGGCCGGCATTACTATTGGACAAATGTTAGAACTGAGAGTAAAATGGAGAAAAATATGCAGTATAGCAATGCATGATATATCAGCATTTATATAATTTCTATAAGTTAAACTGGCTGCATATGAATAAGGATTAGAACAAGCAATATTTCATGTAGTTGTTATTTTTGATTTATAATGGGAAGGAGATCAGTTATGTGGTATTTGGTCATGTGACAGTTATGGAGATGAAGTTTAGGATTATGGGGGTTGAAATATCAGTAGTCTGTTTGGTTTTCATGGTGACGAAGGGTAAGGGAATTTAAAATATTTGGTATATATTATTTCATTTGAATTGGAAATGCAACGCAGTGCAATGCAAAAATTTATGAATAACTTATTTTATGGAGCAGGGATTCTTGGATCCTTTCATCCATCCATCCATTTTCTTCCACCTTATACGGTGCCGGGTCGCAGAGGCAGCAATCTATCTGACTGGACAAAAAACTGCCCTTCTGAAATGGTTTTTGTTTTTATTATTTTTTAAGTCTTTGGCCCAGAATATTATTTATGAATTTAAAATTCTATCAAACCCAAAGTCTATATTGTTGTAATTTTGCTCCATAAGACTTGTAGCTCCGCCTCCATTCATGATGCCCTGGTGAAGGGCCAGCTAACCGTTCAGGTAACTGACCTGAAAATACGTAAAATATTCTAAAAAAAACTATTTTCCCAGATCTAAACAGGAGAATAAAATGATCCATCAGTGGAATGAGAGTTTTTAAACCTTAAAATAAGATTATTATATATGATGCATTTGAAATTAAATGGTGTGGGTATGGTGGACTAGAATGCTACTCTAGCTCCCTGAGCAAAGACCCTTAACCCCACACTTCTCTCCAGGTACAGCACAATGGCAGTCCACTCCTCCCCAAGGGGATAGGTTAAATGCAGAGGTTGAATTTCACCAGTGTGAGACAATAAAAGGATTTACATGAAAATTTTGTAAATCTTGAATCATATGCAAATTGTCAAATATACCCAATAAATTTAAAGATATTCTGGATTCTTCTGCTTTATATTGGTGGATTTGAAATGGTTATTTATTCAAGTGACACCAACTCAATTCTGTTCAGTTTATTTCTATAGCGCCAATTTACATCATGTCATTTCAGATCTTTTTAAGGAGACAATTCAACCAGATCATCCAGTCAGATTTATTCAAAGTTTTGCTGATGAAGGTTCTCAGTCATCCAGGTCATAGTCATTCCGTAAAAATTCAAAAAATATCCAC
>NW_015150651.1:1186978-1189255 GCF_000732505.1 Cyprinodon variegatus
TGAAGGCAAAAGGGGGTCCAACCCGTTACTAGCATGGGGTACCTAATAAAGTGGCCGGTGAGTGTATATATCTTATCAAACAGTCAATGACTTGTATTGATCTTCTGGCAAGTAGGTAGTTTGTAAGCAGCAGCTGTTGGGAGCCCAGTTCATGTCGATATAATGCAGTTAAAGTCATGAATGGCTGAAAAGATCAACTGGACCAAAGGTCTGTAGTAGTTGCAAATAACAAAGCCCAGTCCAACTTTTTTGGTGAGAGGAACCTCAGCAAAGTATTTGCGACTCGGCGGGTCATATTTTGGATCACACACTTTTAGCATGTGTAGAAAGCCGGGCATATCTACAGTGTCAATGGGCACCATGTCCATCCCTATATGAATAGCTACAGCGTCGGTCATCTGCTTCCACACTACACCTATCGGTCGGCACCGCTTTAGAAAATGAGGTGGCCAGGGTGTGTGGTCTTTTCTTGTCGTGGTCGTGTTTGTCTTTGCCCGTGCTACCAACGCTGCACTCCCAAAGCAGTGAGCGCTGCTCCCATTCTGTGGGGGGCTTTTGCAGGACATGCTGAAACAAGTTAGTTGCACAATACTGTAGTCTGCTCCACATCAGCCTTGTCAAAGCTGAACTACTTCCACATAATCGACGAAACACGAGTCCCTTTTGTTGGTACCAACTCTTCAGATTGAGCAGCGTGAGTAAACAGTGCAGCATGCAATCAGGTGGAAGGAGGAAAGAGGCGGCAGAAGCAAACGTGCAAGTAAAAATTGCAGAAGAAGAGACTTCCACAATTTATCGATTTAGCAAATTTTCATATCGTGGCCTTTTAAAAACATTAATTAATCTTATTAATTTGATTTATCCCCAGCTCTAATTGCTACCTTTGGACTGAGGAAAATTATTAAACGTCGTAACAGACGCTGTTGGCTGCTCCATCAGACGTATAAGGCGCCCCTTTTCCAACCTGAGCACCGGCCCCCCCTAAAATGTGTGCACACCACTGCTAGAGATGAAATGAGCAGTAATTGGAAAGTAAGCAGAGTTAGACAGATGAATGAAAGGAATAATTAAGCCAGGCATAAGAGCCAAGATCCTGAAAAATATTTAACCTTTGGAACTTGTTGCCAGTTTACATGAGAATTTTAAATTCACGTTTCTGATTAGACATTGGTGACAGTAAAAAGTTTTTACTTCATATGCAGAACATAGAAATAAAACACTCAGTGTTTATCCAAGAACACAATGCACTGCTTTCCTCCTCTGGCCTCTGTATTGTTCAGAAGAAATCCATCTCAGTGTCATAAGATAGACCAAAGCCAAAGAGGTGGAGCAGATGAGTAACATCCTGTAAGCTATCTATTCCAGGCTCAGTAGTAGCAGATTAACTGTTGGCTTGGGATAATTACGGCAGATCTCTTTAATCCCAAACAATTGAGCTGTGGCCGTGAAGGTCTTTTAACTTTCAGTAGCTTTTAGTGTTTTAACTTAAACATATAATATAATTTAGCACAGAACGAAATTAGAGCAACTTTATCCAGCAGCTATAACTGATTTTAAAAATCTATTTACGATTGGTCGTTTTTTTAATTTCTAGTAAGGTATTTGTCGACCTCTAGTGGCTATTTAAAGTCAGTACATTAAGAACAGAAATAATGCTGAAGAGTTTTCTTTCCTCTGATGAGTTTTAATTGGAGATATTTGGACAACTCAGAAAAATAAATCTAAAAAAATATGATTAAATAGAAAATAATCATCTAACATGAAGTATACATTATGAATAAGAATTACTTTAGTGTAAGGTCATTTCCTAATATCAAAATGTGATTTGTGTCTCTGTGGCCTAAATAAACAGCAAGCAAGTCAGCAGCTCTTTATCAAATTTTCCGATCTGAGAGCCTTACATCAGAATCTACTGTAACTCAAAGGGACTTTTTTCGTCCAAAAAAGTTGGAAACTGTAATAAGGGCACTATTTGGGCGCTTAAAGGATGTTAACTCAGCAACTTCCTTAAATTTATATACACAAACTTTCCAATCTGTCATTATCTGGGGAAAAGTTTATGGATGTCTCTGAAAGAATTTCAAACAAATAATAATGAAAAAAAAAAACAAAACAAAAATCCTTAAGCACCTAAGTCCAGAGCCATTGAGAAAAATAGGATAGATTTCCTATTTCCACTGCTCTGCTCAAGTCACCCCATTAAAACAGTTTTAACAGGTTTTGTGCACTCATCTGTCAAAGGTTTTTACAGTAACCTCACTCTTTCTGAAGTGGATA
>NW_015150652.1:0-7062 GCF_000732505.1 Cyprinodon variegatus
CTCTTGTTTGAAGAAATCAAGAAGAGGATTATTGTTTCTCCTTGCCCTCTTTCTGGGAGAGGGAGTGAGGGGTGCGTGAGCAGCTGGTGTCGAAGGAGCAGAAGGGCCTGCTGCTGTTGATGGCATCGGTGTTGGTGGGGGTTCAGTGGTGGAAGATGGACCCGGCCACTTTTTTTGCCGCCTGTTGGCTAGTGATTTTCCCCTTCAGGCCGAGTCTTTGACTGCTGTCCTACAGTTATGAACATTAGCATGATCAGAGAGATCATGCTATTAGTTATTTAAACAAAACTAAGCCAACAAGTATAGATGCACTATGTTAAAAGGCTTTAAACACATTCACTATCTTCTTAAAAACTAATTATAATTCTATGTGTCCCCTCATACACAACAGGCTAGATTTTGGCAGTTCTCTGGTCTGTAACATGTTAAATGGGTTAAAAACAATGTGTTCTGTTGCTGTGTGGGGACCTGTTATTTTCCATGTATCTCTTGCCCATTGGCTGCATTCTTAGCAAACAACTGTTTTTCATTGTGAAGCAATTGATACTCAGGTTTGCGTTCCCCAAAAACAGGATGGCTGCTGTATTCAAAGTTTACATTATTGTCTTGGAAAATTAAAATCTTGGATGGCTTTTAACTTTCTAACTTTTATCCTTTTTGCATTATCTGTCTGTTTAGAGTTAATTAAAAAAATATATTTTGGTTTTCAAGTCTTTAAAGGCTTTTGCCCTTTTCTACCTCTCAGAGCTACTTCATCAGTATTCCTTTTCTTAGTTACTTAGTTCAGCTGACAAGCTGATGTTGGAGGTACCAAGGATGAAACTAAAGCTCAGGGGAGATCAGGTTTTTGCCGCTGCAGCTCCAAATCTATTGGATGCTCTGTTATAAGACATTTCTTAATTGACCCTAAGACCTACCTCTTCTCTTTGTCATTTGAACCATTATGAAGCTGTTCTTAGTTTTAGACTTTCTGCTTGCTAGTGTATCTTTTATATTACTAATTTAACTTTGATTATTTATATCTATTTTTAACAATCACATGTTCTAAGTTGTTATTTTTTATTCATTTTAATTGGACACTTCTTTTCAATTTTCTAGTAAGTGCCTACCTTTTTTAAAATGCTGTAAAAAAAAAAAAAAAAAAAAAAAAAAAAAAAAACTCGCATTCCTGCATTTTAGTTAACATTTAAGGGCAGATTAAGTTCATTTTCAAGCTTTAAAAGTATTCAAATAGGATTTCATACTATACTTTTTTGTTAGAAATACATGTCCATTGAAATACACTGTCGCTTTGCTAGCCAAGCCCTGCTTGTCATATCATCTAATGTAAATCTGCTGTAAAGCAGTCTGACTTAGAATTGCTAAGATTCCAATAGGTGTACCCCCTGGGACTGCTACACACACTGACAGCTATGCTGTGGTGGCAACTCTGCTGGAATATATCTACAGCCAATTTTTTTGCACACCATAAACGTATTCTTATTCAATACAAATCATTGACTCCAATCTCTTTAGCTTCCTCAAACAAAATGAGCTTAGTCCTTTTAAGGAGTTATAACATCATCTTAATGTCATGACCTGTGAGTATTTTTTCTGTTTATATATTGTCATTGAGATTTTCAATATAAGCTCAATTCTGTATTGTGAGTTTCTATTTTATTTGTCATATTTTTCTGTTATTGTGTATTCTGTTTAGGGACGTTCCTCAGTAATAACAATTTTTCCTTTGTTTTTTTTCATAGTGCATTCTTCTTTAAATCCCCTGCATTCACTCAGTATTATCAGTCATGTCAACAAATTATGCAAAATAGAAACTAAAAGCAAAAAAATAAAATAAAAACTATTTTTATTTGCTGGTGTGTCTGGAAAGATTATACAATGGTTGTTTCCAAGTGACACCGCTTTTAGGAATTATAATGATGATGATGACTGGTAGGTCGTTGGAATGATTCAGTTGCCCCATGTTCTTCCCTTCTGTTTGTCTTAGGTGAGAGGTCCTGATTCTATTTTTCATTGTACACGGACAGATGTCCTTTTCCTTTGCCTGCATTTTCTCCACAAAGAGATCATACCTGCCATCTTTGTGTAGAGCTTTTATAGGTTTTGGTTGCTTGTGGCGCACACAAAATAAATCCACTCTGCTCTCCAAATCTCTTATGGTTTTTACGGGATAGGTATAGGAAGTTGTCACATGTCAAGCAAGAGTGAAGCAACATCAATCTAAGATGAAGGTAATGTAAAAGTTACATGTAAAGGGATACTCTTCAGAAATATCAACTAAGTAAAGTAATGGATTACCTTTTAAAAAGTAAAACGTATTGGGCAAAATTTTACTTTTTAAAATGAACTGCCTCAACACTGGCCAGTGGTGTCCAGGTTACATTAACAAGTGCCACACAGCCCTCAGTCCACCAGAGAGTAAAGCTGCTGACACTACATACACAGCAGCGAGCTGGTAGCACTAACTAATCCATTTCTGGTAAAGTACTAAATGTATCATCATAATGACATCATGTCAAAAAGGCCAAAGCTTTTGGGGGCTCAGGGAAGAAAGAAAAGAAGAAGCCAAACAGGAAAAACACATGGGTAATTAGTGATGAAAATCAATACATAATGATTTATTGCTAGCTAGGCCTAATTGTGGTAGTAAGTGGAAAGAGAATGACTTGCTAGTTTAATTTGGAGGATAAAATAGTAAAGTACCCTAATTAAATACATGGTATCAGCAAGAGTTACCATTAGTGACCCCCACCTTTAAGGCAAACTGGAAAAAAGTCTCTTTGTCAAAACATAGGCGCGTGTAAAAATAGGCTACATACTTTTCTTCTGCTGGAAATACCATGATCCACCACCTGCAGACGCAACCAGGTATAATGTTACATTTGCGTGACAGTAAACATTTAACATTACACCAGAATTGAGGGATAGTTTGGGAAATAATCATGAGGCTTAATGAGGTTCTCAGTTCAGTGGTCTTATCTTATGTCACAAGCACTTTTTCTGAAACAAGATAATAGTCAAAATAAAAGAAAATGTTACCAGGGCTTTAGCTCCAGGGCTAATTTATAACATTTTTCCATGGGGATATTTCTGTTAAATGATAGTTAGTGATGTAAACATGATAAAGGCTAAGGTAAATCATAATACCGGTAACAAAACTGCTAAAATAGTCTTGCTTAATTAAAAAAATGTACCTCACTTTATTCTAACGTAGTCTTTGCCAGTCGTTACCATTTTGCATAGTCTACTTATGTTGTTTTAAAATGAAAAAGCTTAATGTCAGTAATTCTAATCTATTCATTTCTTCAGATGCATTTTAGAAATATTCAAGTTCTGCATCTCCGCAACTGGGTCCAATTTTAGATACCTCTACCTTAGGCTCAAGTGATCATCTACTATGTGGCCCTCATTTACTGTCACCTCTGCCTCAGCACAGCACAGTGATTGTGTCGACGTGGCTGTTTGTTATTATAAGATAATAAAGAGAAGCTGGCTTATATAATTAGAATGAATCATAATTTGCCCTACTTCCACACTGAAATGTTTTCAAATAGAGATTTTAAATTAATGAGATCATAAAAAGCAGGACATCTTCTCAATATGCTTTTTTGTATTATTGTTTGCTATCTTTTGCAAAATACACTAAATATATCCGAGTGAATTATGTTCTCTTCCTCTATCATTGATCCGGCCGACCGTAGGTTTGGCAAGGGCCTGTGGTGCCTATAGCAGCAATTCCCAAACCCGGAAGTTGGAAACCGCTAAAACGGGATGCTGTCATGTTGAAGGAGTCTTATTGAGCCTGATTAGCTTGTGGTACTCCTGAGACAGTAAGCAGGTATCATGAGGCTATGTGTGCCACCGCTCAGGCAGTTGCAGATGCAGAAACTTGGGCCTGGGAGGAGTTTGGACACACCTTGGGGAAAGAGTATTGGTTGGCCTTGAAGTGATTCAAGCAAACCGTCCTGTACCTCCAGAGGGGGAACCAGTGCTTAGCTAACATTGTTTTTAGTGGGCATGGGGAGCAACTGATCCTGAATAAGGACAGTGTTTGATGGTGGATTTAATACTTTGAGGAACTCATCAACCCTGCTGACACGTCTTCCTTGACAGAAGAAGAGACGGGGTGCTTGGTGCTGGATTTGTTCACCCTCCAGGCATTTCTTTTTTGTTTTTTTTCTTTTCATGTTTCATTATTTACACCTCAGATAAATTATGTTTCTTTATTTTTCAGTTTAAGTTTATTTAGTTTAGGCAGCAAGAACATCTCTTTTCCTTGTCCCTAACCACCCAATCCCAAATTGTACACTTTTTAATTGATATTTAGTCGAATGTTGTTGGTTTTTTATTTATTTAACCAGGAAGACTTACAGTGAGAGGCATTTGCCTTAGTTTAAATGAGTGTCAATGCTGTGACAGCAGTGCATTACAACCCTCTATTTTACCACCTCCGCTTATGTAAAGGGCCCATTAATGGTTCCATGAGAGGGGCACTCACATTAGATTCAGTTCCTGTTGTCAGTTGCAATACAGAACAAAATGACATTTACTGTCAGCTACCAGTAAAGTATATTACATACGTTTTCTGTTAGAAAACCCTACTTATCAGTTTTATAATTACTATCACTTCATTTTTTAACTACCTTTTCTGCTAAAATATTTTTGTTTCTTTCTGGAAATATCCCTGTAATGCATTAGATTAGTTTTTGCTTTTGAATTGTAAGTTTATGCTCTTGTAAGTACAGTTTGACCTATACTGAAGAATAATTCCTCCTGACAATTAAGTTTGATGCCTAACTTAATCTGCTACCAGCTATAGGTAAAAGCCCAATGGCTTGTACCACCCAGAGTATAAGAACAAATTGATCTCTAGAGAGTAGTAGAAATATCTACACTCAAAAAGATAAAAAGATATGGAAGGTCCAACTGACTGCTTCAATATGGTAACATGTAATGAAATGGGGTTTTTTAAGTTTTCTTTAAGTTTCAACTTATAAAAATCTAAGTTAAATTTATATATATATAAATTTATTTGAATCAACTAGATTTCACCATCCATCCATTTTCCGATATGCTTATCCTTACTGGGTTCACGAGGGGTGCTGGTGCCTATCTCCAGCTATCAATGGGCGAGAAGTGGGGTACAGGTTGGCAGTCTATCGCAGCGCAACACAGAGACAAATAGGAGTACCCGGAGAGAAACCACGCATATAGGGAGAACATTCAAACTCCATGCAGAAAGACCCCAGACCAGGAGCTGAACCTTCATGGAACCTTCTTGCTGCAAGGCTGCAGTGCTACCCACTGTAACACTGTGCAGCCCTAGTTTCAACAACTTGTTACTAATTGAAGCAATTTATGGCTGACAGAGAAGCAAAAAAACAAAACAAATGTAAAAACAAAATTGATAAAAAAAAATGGATAATCTCTGATTGAACTCTCTTCAAAAAAGTTTAGTAACTGCTTCGCCATCATCCTGATGGAATCATCATTTCATTCATTGATACCAGACAATGCTGTTAGCTTGGAGGAGTTCACCCTACACCGCGCTGATTGAAACACTGAGCTCAGTAGTAAGACTAGAAGAGGGGGGCCGTTTAAGCATGTTAACAGCAGCTGGTGTAAAAATGCTAGATCGGTCTTCAGCTGCTGCTCTTCAAACATTGAGTTTTTGACTATTAACTGCAGACAGTTCTATCTTCCCACAGAATTTAGTGTTGTTAGCTCACCGCTGTTTATTCCAAACAGCTTCTTCCCCACTGCCATTAGACTGCTGAATTTCCAAAAAAATATGAAGAAAAAGTACTGAACAATTTTTTTTGTTTTGTATACAACCTGTGTGTACAAAATGAAAATAAAGTTTGCCTTAGCCTAAGTTTATGTGCCTCCAAGCGTTAACACAAAAAAGGCCATGAAGACTCTATATCAGAAGATTTTTTAGCAGGCTATCTGTGAGCTTCAATCTGCACACACAGAAG
Source organism: Cyprinodon variegatus (assembly GCF_000732505.1). Taxonomy (NCBI): domain Eukaryota; kingdom Metazoa; phylum Chordata; class Actinopteri; order Cyprinodontiformes; family Cyprinodontidae; genus Cyprinodon; species Cyprinodon variegatus. The sequence continues at coordinate 5,979 of NW_015150652.1, forward strand.
GTCTTTTCATCATTGCTGGGGATCTTTACGAGGCTAACTTGAAGACTGTGCTCCCTTAATTCTATCAACATGTAGACTTTGCGACTCGTAGTGTAAATACACTAGACCTGTTTACTCTAACATCAAAGATGCATTCAGGGCACCCCTCGCCCCCACCTCATTTCATCAGATTACCTATCTGTCATCCTAATTACTGAATACAGGCCCAGCTAATCAGGGCTAAACCAACAATTAAAGAAATCAGAGTGTGGTGTGAGGGGGCCATGGAGAAACTCCAGGAATGTTTTGAATGCTCTGACTGGAACATGTTCAAAGACGTAGCAAACTCTGACAACAAGAAAAATATAGACGAGTATGCTATGACTGTGTCAGCCTACGTCAACATATGCATTGAGGATGTCAGCATCACAAAGAACATAACCACCTGGGCCAACCAAAGACTCTGGATGAAACACCTGCCAGCAACACCTGCAGGATGTGGTAAGGAATACGGGCAATCACAGACAGATTACAACACACCCTCCCTCCCGGTGGGTGCAGCTGATGCTGACTTCCTGAATGGACTAACAACTTCTTTGGAAGGTTTGAGGCCCTAAAAACACTCCAGCAAGGAAAGCCGTTCCACATCAGTCAAAGGAGGCCCTCCACCTTACACAGCTGGTGTGTGAAAAACCCTAAGGAGAGTCAACCCAAGAAAGGCCCCAGGCCCTGATTATCTGGGCAGGTGTACAAGGAGTTTGCAAGTCAGATAGCTTGTGTCCTCACAGACAATTTTAACACCTCACTGGACCAATCCATAGTGCCAGCATGCTTTTTGTGTCAGCCACCATCATTCCCATCCCAAAGAATCCTCAGGTTACCTTATTTAATTACTACTGGCCAGTTGCACTGACTCCCATCATGATTAATTGCTTTGAAAAGCTGGTTGAAGAACACATCGCCTCCAGTCTCCTCCAAAAATTCGACCAGTCTTAGTTTGCCTACCGATGGAACCGCTTCACTGAAGTTGCCATCACCTCTGCTCTTCACCTGAGCCTAGCACACCTTGAGGAGAAGTACACCCAAGTGCGGATGCTGTTCCTGT
>NW_015150652.1:8156-9008 GCF_000732505.1 Cyprinodon variegatus
ACAATAAAAGTTTTCTAAGTCTAAAGGGTTTTTGAAAGGCTGTGGAAAAAAACAGATCATCGAAATCACAGAGACAAAAAAAACATAGATATTAAAATAGCATTGCAGTCCTTGGTTGAAAAAAAAAAATCTTGCTATGGCACCTCTAACAAAGCAAGGGGGAGGTAAATGAGGGGTAATTTTTTAAAGGCTTATCCCAATCACCAGATCGTAACCCTCAGCCTAGCAAGTTGGAGCTAACAAAAGGTCTAATCAGTGTATATAGGTTTTGTTCAAACAAGAACACTTAATTATGAGTCACTAGTGTACTAATGAATGATAGAATAAAAATTGTGTCATTATGACAAATCTTTGAAAGATATTTCGGCTGCCCTGTCTTTTCAGTATACATACAGCTTGGTCTTAGCCTGCTGGAGATGAGCACTAGCTCTTGTGATCCAAACAGAAAACGGTAGATGATGGGTGAAAAATTATTCCAAAGAAGACATTTCCAACTCTGACGTTTATGTACCATTACACCCCAAACACAGCTAGCGGTAAGCCAGAATAAAAAGTAAAAAAAAATTGGGTTATGGTGGAGGTGTTCACACATGCGTCCCACAGTTGTATTAGGGTTTAAAAATAATAACCTTTTATTTTACTAATGTTAATCAAAAGACTGCTACTTGAAGAAAGTGTGTTACTGAAGGCAAAGACAGCCTTCAAAACACATTTGTACACACACCTCTGACTGGGGTGTGACAGAGAGAGAACACCTACTTGAAAAATGAAAAAAGAAATGGCTTGATTGTCCTGATTTTAAAGTGAACACTGATGACAACATAGAATGATTTAAGAGGTGTGCCAAAGGAC
>NW_015150652.1:13173-14168 GCF_000732505.1 Cyprinodon variegatus
CTCACCATCATGAATGATTAAACTAAGACACTAGTCTTGGATGAATTTGAGCCTGATAAGTGTTGAATTACAACTATTGAGAGTGTTGTTCCATCTCGGTCACAGTTAGCTTTTAATAACACTTTTTAAAGTGTTATTTTAGCTGTCAAGTGTGGATCAATATAGACCTCGTAAAATTGTTGAATAAAGCCCTGTAGTAGTTTATCAACAGTTCTAGGCGCATCCACAGATGGGCCAGATAGGAGGACTGAAGGCTGAAGTGAAAATTCCTGTGCAGCCTGCTCTCAAAACAATAAGGGTTATTCTGGATTCGGCCTCCCCCTTTTATCTAATCTCCCCTGGATGTTATGGTGAAAGGGCATAACTCTGTGCCAGTCTGCCAGTCTTCCCCTTGCAGGTTTTTCATGGTGAGACTAATATTATAAATTTGTTGGGCTTTTCCACCTTGAAGGGAGCGTGCGCATCCAAGATAGTATCCCATCTCACCTTTGCGTTCAACCACAGCAGCCAGCCTGTGTTCAATCGTACCAAGCATGGGGGTCATCTCCTGATCTTCCTCGTTCACAGCCTTTGTGAGGGCGTCAAATGACGCCAGCAGCCTGATCAATGCACAAATTGATGCCGACATCCTCTGTAATTGTAGATACATCAGGTATCCTCCAAATCCAAACAGGAGAAATCTGAGTATCATAGGACCAAAAATCCACACATCTTCGGTAAATTTGATCAATTGCACTGAGAGACCAGCTGACCAGATCCATTTTTTTAAGTTCGGGTGGTATGAAGAGAGAGCTCAGAAAAGACAAGACACAACAAATCAGGGACAGAGCAGGGAGGTGCAGGAGCAGCAGGAAAATGCGGCCGCCTCCTTCAAGAGTCAGAATAAAACCTACGGGAATCCTACCTAGTCTAGACAGTTTACTGCTGTATAAAATGATCCTTTGTAAAGCAAGAGTAGCAAATTTCTCCTCATTAATATAGGTCAATAAGATTAA
>NW_015150652.1:15315-19003 GCF_000732505.1 Cyprinodon variegatus
GCAATGCATAATTCAAAGTAGATGAGGAAGTATTTGCTTTGGGATGGAAGCCTTGTGTGTCTAAAACCATTCCTTTCTTGTACATTTTGTTAGCTTGTCTGTCTGCTATTTTAACTATATGATGTGTTGAACTAGATCTGCTATTTTTGACAGATTTTGAGAGACACTTTTTTTTTATAAAGTAGGGAATTAATTCACAAAAAAAGTTATTTGAGCTCTATAAATCAAAGTTTTCTACCCAGCAGCAATGATGAACTGTACAGCAGCATTCTATACCCAGCAATTGCAGTATTTAGGCTAGAGCTGTCAGTCTGGTAAAGAACCCGGTTGTTATTTACAATTATAAAAGTTAACTTTTTTTGCAACATAAAACTGACTAAAACTTGTCTAAAACCTTTTCATGTTTTAGTTGAAAAACTATGACATATTTTAATGACTAAAATGCTACCAAGACTAATAATAGTTTTTGGCCTGAAGACTAAGTAAATCTAAAATGACTGTCAAAAACAACACTGGTGGAAAATTTAATTTACAGCATGTTATTAGTTGTGATCGCATAAAAATACAAAAACTGGTTTTGGAAAAAACACACTTGATATCGCATCTCTTTGGCCTCTACAGTGCTAATAATGTTAAGCTGTCATGGTTAGGTAGAGGATTTTGAGGACCCAAATGCAGAGATCTGGAGGTAGAGCTGACAGAACTGAAGCAAAATACAAAAAACATAAAATACAAGAACCAAAAGACCAGAAAATGAGGGAAAATTCATAAGAGAAGCTAAACAACAACAGGAACCAGCACTGAGTGACTGCAGAGGCCATGTATATAAGGGGGACCAAACAAAGGATGGGCTAATGAGCTGAATATGGAGCAGGTGTGAGTAAAACTAACTAGAAGGAAGCCAATGGGAAATGAAACAAGCACAAGGGGGCTACAGGGAGTAAATAAAGACTGCTTGAATATAATTGAAAAATAAACAGAAGAACAAAACAGAATAACTAATAACTGAAAACTAAAAACTCAGAGTCTCAAATGGGGAGAACCATAACAAACAGTCGTGTTCAACAGGTGCAAACTTAGTATAAGGCAGAATGCACCACAAAACAAACGGCTAGATAGCACTATTTTATTGAAGCATTCTATTTTCTAAGATTGCAGCATTTTTTTGTTTGCACCATTACTGTGCTGCATTTGATTTTTTGTGTACTATGGAGATTGCATTATTTATTTGTCAGCACAGACATGTGTTAGGCACTATTGTTCTTACATATTTTTCAACTGATGTCGAGTAAAATTACAAAAAGGAAAACCTCTCAGTTACAAATGTATAAATGCTATTGCTATCTAATTTTTTTTTACAACAGACCCTGTCTACTTAATTCATTTAACTTAATTATATCTTAAGAATAATGTTGGAAAGGTTTGCATCCCACTTTCAAATACTAAAAATACATTTAAACATGATCTAACTCATATAAGCATTTCTTTAATTTCTTACTTTGGATCAGTTTATTTTGTTTGACAGCGGCAGAGGGGATGGGTTGTTGTTTATATATTTTTTTATTTCTATTTCAAAGCAGAGCATGAGAAACTGATGTCAGTCAGGACTAATTAATACTGATGTTATATAATTTTTTATGCTATTTATTTCTTTTTGGCAGCAGCAACACCTTCAGCAGTTGCCCCCCTGAGTAACCACCAATGTAGCCCATGCCAAAAACAGGCCTCACAGGCAGCATAGTTGGATAAAAATCTCAGAACTGCTTGCTGGCTTAGTATGAAATTCCTATTCTTTTTTTTTTTTTTTTTTTTTACAAGGATTTGTGACAAAAATAAAGTACAGCTTCTATGACTAATTTGTCAGATAATCGGAAATTGTTCAAATAAAAATGCTGTATATATCAAAATTGATGAGAACATTGCGTCCTTGTCCTATTTGGGTACAAATCACTGCAGAATATGTGTACATAGATTTTTCTGACAAATATCAAATTGTGCTTGTGTTTAACAAAGGACATATCACCCAATAATCCTGTTATCACTGGAAAAGGTTTAAGACTTTTTGCAAAATAAATGATAGCTTCCACATAAAAGTAATAAGAAAGACAATTGAGACCTTTAAAACACAATAATGCAAAGGTCTGCATGGAAGTATGTCATGTTTGCTGGAATTTTGAAGACATGCCTTACGATGTTATCACAGGACCTATATGTTATTTTATATAGCAGGCCTCATTTTGCACAACTGAATTGATTTGCCCTTATATCCACAGAGTGTCATTGTCATACCTGCTGCTCAGACTTGTCTGTTATTAAATCTGTATGTTCAATCACGGATGGGTTTAGAAGAAATCTTATATGCAGCAGGAACAGATGCAAAGTCCTCTTGAGAAATGGTGACAATTTGTTATGTCAGTTCCCAAATGGCTGGTATGTGTTGCTGTGGGGGTACCTTATTAAGGTTACTCTAAACACTCAATAAAATCATAAAACAACACCTGCTGAGTGAGTTGGGAAAACAACAGAGATTTAAAGATTATACATTTTAAAACATCAAAATAATAAAAAGAAAAAATTCTACTAAAAACACATTTTCAGAAATCAGTGTTGGGATTAGTGGATTTATATAAAATACTGTAGCTGTGTTACAAATGTTATTTTTTTCACTGACAAAATCTAACTACTTTTTCTTATTTCAATATAGGTGTTACATTAGGAATGCTCTAATTTATTGTATTGTGCACCAATTAGCACCATGCCATCTCAAGGCACTTCACAAATGACATTAATGTGAATTTAAAGTTAACTGTGATAGAAATGTAATTATGCTTAAACTGAGTCAATAAAAACAAACCATTCGGCTTCCAGAGGCAGGGTTTGCTATGACATTTAACTTAATTTCAACTTAATTATAATGAAGACATATAATTAAAATCGCTCTGTCTACTCCAACTAGTACAAAAAAAAGAAGAAAAACATTGAAAAGTACAAAACTTAATTGTGTGTTTTTGTTTGATCTTTATAACCAGACATTACAATGGTGGATACATTCAGTATCCACCATTTATTCACTTTTTGTTCTGAATGGCTCTGTAACTATTTATAATGACATTTTGGTTGCCATGCAGCATACATACATTCAACCAACAGCATCTTTGTTATCCTGACACAAGAGTGCAACTATTTTAAATGGACATTACTGGTTTACAAAGATGCAGAGTTTTTTATGCATGTATACTCCACATACCGAGAAAATGAAAAACAAATGTCAGTCATGAGAAGTAACACCTGTTGGTGGTTTTTAATCTCCATTAAGGAGTGAAAAATAGAGCTGATCCATAAAAGCTGTACAGTAATACGGATATACAGCAGGTGTCAAAATCTTAAAGGTCAGCAATGGTTATTCTCATCAGTCTTTGAAGGGCACCATTCACTTGCTTCCTGAAGACCTTCAACATTGTGGTAGAGCTTTGAAAACATATGGATCTCTATTGCCACAAGGAATGTGACGTTTTTATTTCCTTCCAAAGTAATAGTCAAACAGAGTAATCCTACCTGCACTGGACAGCATGGACCACACCATAAGTGATGGTTTTGTACATTTTCTGTCCTTGGGATGGACAGGATTTGTCTGAGAGTGTTTTTGGGTTTGAAATTTATTGTTTTTTTGTTTGTTTTTTTCAGAAAA
>NW_015150652.1:19739-39104 GCF_000732505.1 Cyprinodon variegatus
ATGGATGGATGGATGGATGGATGGATGGATGGATGGATGGATGGATTGATTGTTGCTTACATTTGACATGCTTCATGCAAAAAACATGTTCAAATTACTCACAGAAGTAAACACTGATGCATTTAAGCTCCTTTTCACACAAATTTAAAATAGACCTGTAAAATAAATTTGAAGCATACATTTAAAAGTTTTCTCATATAGCATAGTTTACAAATTCCTTATTGTCTTAACTTGCTGGATAGACAGACCTTAAAATGTGGAATGAAATCCAGAACAAGTTAATTATTGTTATTTTATTGCACAAACATTTCATGCACAGTATTAATTGTGAGTAAAAGTGTTAAATTTGAACCCAAAATAAATTATGTTAACCTATTCAAAGTTTACAGAGGCAGTTAATCTCAATTTATGTTATGTAAATGTATTTACTTCTTGGTCGACCTGACTCAAGGTAAGAGCTCAGATGTTCACCCATCAGACTCCAACCAACCCTCAGCTAAGTCAATCATCAGCTGTTAATCATCAATCACTCAAAGCTACTCTGTGTATTCTAATGCTGCCATGCCTTCATATCACCCACATGATTGATGACAGTGCAGTTTGTAAAAAAAACAAAACAAAAAAAACATCAACAAAAAAAAACAAGCAAGCTCTTGTTGAATCTTTTGGTGAAATAATTTCAATTTTTAAATGAACAGCATGTTTAAGTGTATTTACACACACATTGCACATTCATGCCTGAACAGAAAAAAACTAATCACACTACACTACTACTACACACAACAAAGCATAGTTAAATTGACTGTATCCACAGACTGATCATCATGTATGATGTGGGGTGGAAGAATGAGCACAAATATAATATTTTAAAGGAAGAATAAGCTGCTGGGCAACTTTTTTTTCTCTCGTATCAGAAAAAAAAAAAGCTCACTCAAGAAGACAATCACTGAAAGAGTTTTCTTTGAGAGGGCTTCATATGTTCATTTCTCCTTCTTTTCACCACAATTTTCAAAACTTTATTTCTCTACATGTTTCTGTTTTTTTATTCTATGCTCTTGTTTTGTTTCTTCTTTAACTTATTTGATAAATCCATGTTTTCCCTTTATTTACTTATTATGTGTATTAAACTGAAGTTCACTCCCAGTACAGCTTGTATCTTAAATGTGTGATCATTCTTCAGCATGTGCAACAAAAATAAACATTTCAAAATCTCAGATCCTCACCTTGCGAGGGTATTAAATAAATCCTGACTCTACTAATTTACAAGTTTAAGAAAATCATATGAAAGTGCTTGGACAACTACTTGGCAAAACCGTTGAGGAAATAACTAATACAAACTGGACCATAATATCAAAGAAAATTAGGAGTATGGTACGCTGTATTTCTGGGAGTTAAGAAAATGATTATTAAAAGGAAAAGTAACTGTTTTAAATTCTCTATTATTTGTTGAACTAAATTGTGGTTTAGGAGTCATAACGTGTTCGAATTGGGTGTAAAGAAAAGAACCAAACAGCATTATCAGGAACTTTTTGTGGAGAGGAAATACGACAGAGCAGTTGTTTAACACCCTAAGTAACACGTCCAAATTGGAGGGCAATTAGTTAATCTCAAAAGCAAGAGAAAAGTGGCACTAATAAAAAAAATCACAAAGTTTATGTCCTCTAAAGATCATTACGTGTTGAAAGGTTTTTTGTAGAATAATAAAAACAATTGGTAAATGTGGTTAGTTCTCTTTATTGATGTCTCTGTAAAAACTTACAATGCCTACAATCACTGTCTTTTATAAAGAAGTCTTATGAGCATGGTAGGATATTTTAAATCATGCAGAAGCTGGATGCTATAGAAGAAATTGAAGACTGTATATGAAAATAAAGTGTAATCTTAGCTTGTACACCTAAATTCGGCCAATCATATTTCAACAGTCATCTGTCAATCAAAATTTTTATGTCTTAGCATCTTGATTCATATGTCGCAGCTAATGTAGGCAACGGTTGAAATAAGAATCATTTACTTTACCATTGAGTTACGCCCTAGTGTTCACGTGGATGGATGTCTGTGTCTAAGGCAGGTGTAGAGCTAACAAAACTGGCAGCGTTGCGAGTTTTGTTAGCTCAAACATGTATGGCTGTAAGCCTTCTACGCCAAACGAAGCCTCTGCCCCCCTGGCGTCACTCTTCCACAACATCTTCGTCCCCGCTTTCCTCCTCTAAATAAAAAAATTATGACGGAGGAGACTCATCCACGACCTCAGACACAAAACTTTCATTCTCTTGCATGTTTCTGCTGTCCATAGCGTTCCTTGACAGTGTAGTTTCTAAGTCATCAATTTAGTGCTACTTGTTCGAATGTAATTTCCCAGTAGGAACCTACTAGCACTAAGTCGCTAACTGATTAGCATGATGCTTCTGAGAAACCAGCCACAATCAAACTTGTTTGCAAACCTTCTGCCACAACAATCCCACCCTCTTGATAAATTACCAATCACATTCACTTTACTCACTCGTGTAACTTGTGTGTACAGTAGCAGTTGACAAACTTTATAAAAATGATCAGTTGTTCAGGAATCAGAAGATCACTCCTTGGCTTTATTGGATGCACAGCAGGTGGATTTCAAGCAGGGGACACTATACTTATTTGTCTGCTTCTTTTCTGTGGACCAGACAATCACAAGCACACTGTTTGATGCTACCTGGGTCTAGGTATAAATATTTCTTCAGAGGCATGTACTTTTCAGCTTCTCACTCACACCTATGGTCAATCTAAAGTTTGTGACATGGAATGTTCATGGAGCTGGTACCAGAGAGAAAAAGTTAAAGATTTTTAACAAGCTTACAAGATTTAAGGCAGACGTTGTCTTAATGCAAGAAACCCATAAATCAGGGACAACTGTAAGTGATCTTAACTCACCTGAGTTCCCTGATGTGTTTGCGGCCTGCTATTGTCATAAAAATGGAACAGATGGACCCACTATTCAAGGCGAGACAGCCAGTAGGAAATTTCAAAACGTTTAGTAAAACAAAAACATAATAGAACAGAACAGAAGCACGCTGCTGTGGATCTGCGGCCCGAGGCTGCTGCAGGTGGGGGGGCAGGGCACTGCCCAATCTCAGACACTCTGGTTGTGGGAGAAACACAGGTAAGTGACCACCATCATCTGACAGAAGATGATAATCTCAGTGAGTCACTTACCTGGTTTAACAGTTTAGTCCATCTACCTAGAAAGGGGACCTCAATGACATCTGTACGATCCAGGGTTCCGACCCGAACAGGAACAGGGTGATCCGGGCTTCCAGGAAGACTCAGAACTCACTGGCAAGATCAGAGTCCTGAAGCAGATGCAGTCTACTAGCGTGACCAGGCGGACACACACACAGACAGGCTCAGGTGCAGATGGGCAGGCTCGGTTGAGAGTAACCGAGACAGGACGTTGAACCAGAACTTGATGCCGGAAACTTTAAACTGGTCTCAAATTATAGATCTCGAAGGCAGATTCATCATAATTAAAATATCTATTCATAACCAAAAGTTATGTATTATCAGTATATATAGTCCAAATGTCGACGACCCATCATTCTTTACAAACTTTTTCATGCACTTTCAAAACATGGGATTGTTCTCTAATTATTGGGGGTGACCTCAACTTTGGTCTAAATGGAGAAATAGACAGGTTAAATACAATAGGGCCTCAGCAGTTGGCAAACAATACATGAGTTTGTCTTTGCAATGCGATCTCTTCATCCTAACAGTAAGGAATACACTTTCTTTTCTAATGTCCATCACTCCTACTCTCGTTTAGTCTATTTCTTAATCATCAGCTCGCTGCTGTCTGACGTCTCGGATGCTGTAATCCATCCTATTGCTGTCAGGGATCATGCTCCTGTTACTTTAACCCTAATAAACAAAGAAATAACCCCACAAAGCAAGAGCTGGAGATTTATTACGCCACTGCCTAAAGATGAAGAATTTTAAAATTTTCCAAGGAAGAACGGGCCTCTTTCTTGGAGTGCAATGATTTACCAGGAACATCAGCATCTATACTATGGGAAGCAGGGAAAGCAGTGAAGTGAAGTAAAACAATTTCATTCTTATCTCATAAAAAAAATTAGAACAAAAAGAAATCCAGGAATTAGAGGAAAAAATTTAGTTATCAGAAATCTCCCAAGATAAGGAAAAATGTGGTAAAATCTGTAAAATAAAGCTAACCAGTATTATGTTTCAAAGGCATTAGAATGACGTTGTCAAAGTCTAGCCCTAAATCTAATTGAGAATTTGTTGAAAAAAGTTATCTATCCATCCATCCAGCCATCCATCTTCTTCCACTTATTCCATCAGGGTGGCTGTTGGGCAGTCTCTATCTCTGGCAATCAATGGGAAAGAAGACACACAACCATGAACACAAATGCTCAAACGTGAGGAAAATTTTAGATTAACCTAACAATTTTCGGACTAGGAGGAAGCGGAGTACCCGGAGAGAAACTGTAAAGGAAAAAAACATAAAACAACAAAATCATACAAAATTTGTAAGAAAAGAAAGTGCAGTCTGAAGGCAAAACACTATGAAAATCAATCCCTGGTAAATATTCGAATAAGCCTTTTACATCTCTGAATACAAGAGTCTTAAATACTTCAGTAGCATCCATTTCCTTTTGCTCAGAATTCTAGAGATTCAGACAGCCATTTGTGCATGACTCAAAACATAATTATACAAAGCAACATCTTTTGTGTTATCATCATTTTTTATCACATAGCAAATAGATGTACCAATTTAAATGGTTTTCTGTCAATTCGCAATGTTTTAACAATCATTTTTTATTAAACAACCAAAAAATAGATGGAAAGGTACATTGTACTATAGAAAAAGATGGACAACAGCCTCGGGTTTGATGTTACATACATAACATTCTCTTATTTTTGTTAAATTGATGGATTCTTTCATTTATGTAGATTCTGTTTTGTCTATTACATAAAGCTACTGTAAATTGATCCAAGTATTACCTGTTTTCTGCATAGTTTTCAGAATAGGAATCCTTTTTTTCCTCACATAGCCTGAGCGGGTGAAGGCTATATACAAAGATTTAGAAATAATTTATGTATAGTTTTAGATTTACACTTTAAAAGTTTCAATTCTATCTGATCTGTTTTCAGAAAGATTTGTGGTAATGCTGGACCATTGTTAACTTTTTTTTTGAATATTCAGTAAACACTCCCAATCCCAAGGTGTGTAGTCCTTTAAGCTAGAATATTAGGTTGGCATATAATTAACTGGCCTGCATAAGATAACGAAAAAAAAATCACAGATTTTAAGACAGGATTTTTTTTTTATTGAAATTTTCTAAATTTTAGAACAATATCTTTTGATAAAGAGTACATTTATATACATGTTTAAGCCAGAATGATAGGACATTTAAATATGATTTCCGTACAACTTAAACATATAAAATGTTGGTCAGTTATTTTAGCTATAGGTTAAACAGTATAATCCTGTAAATACAGTATCTATGCTAGTGTATATCTAATGTCAATTTATATGGCTTTGCATTGTTTAGTGTATTTATTTTCATCTTGGTATACTTAATGTCAAAACTTTTCAAAGTATTATAAAACGGGATCAGGAGCAAGTTTATAAAAACGGACAGATAGTGAATAAGGCAAACTTGTAAAAAAAAAATACAAAGGGTTATAATATCAAATCATAACATTTTTCAATCTTCTCAAGTCCCAACTGGGATTTGACATAGATAGTGACAGGCGGCCTCCTAGTGCTCTAGAGCAGAGTAGAGATCATGTCCTAGAGTGGACTCAACAGTTGATTATGCACAACATACTCATGAAATTAAGCATAATTTAGTTCACATTTAATGCATATTAATGACTAGGTCTAACAATGCATTAAGACCAGTTATTTTATGAGATTTACAGGGGATGTCCAGCCTCCATAGTTTTGTAATAGAAATCACCACTGGTACCGTATTTTCATGACCATAAGGTGCACCGTACTAAAAGGCGCAGTCTCAGTTATGTGTGCCATTTCTGTATTTAACACACACATAAGGCTCACCGGACTATAGGGCGCGTTTTTTATATACAGGTACATGTCCTCTACTACGTTTAAATACCTCTACTGCGTATTTAAAAATAGAGCGGGAGCAAAACTGAGTACGACTGTGCTTTATTCATGTATTTATTACAAAGTATTAATAAAACCTGGGAGCTGACCGTGAGACAGACACATCGCAGATGACACAGCGCTGTGATCACTCCTAAATTAAAATAAAATCCTGAAACCTGCCGACGGAATATGTTTGCTTTTATTACCGGTATCCCGGTGCCTGCAGTTTAAATTATTTAGATTAAAAACACCTGCCAGCCGCCGCAGGCGACCAGGCCCAGAGGCTGCTGTTGAAGGGATTCCTGCTGTCGGCGCACCGCTGGTATGTGGGGGTCTGAGCGCCTCCGNCGTGTCTCTTTGCCATTTCCAGGGTTGTTAAGACAACAATGTTCTGCATAAAGCACATACCTGTTCTTTTATACACAAGCCACGCCCACACTTCCCCCTTTAACGTTCTCACATACTCATGGTGGTCTCGACAACGTCCGCAGATAGGGCGCACCGCACCATAGGGCGCACCCCACATTTTGAGGGGGAAAAAAGACGTTTAGGTGCGCCTTATAGTCGTGAAAATACGGTAACTTAATTTTTTCCTCTAATTCCTAGATAATTTTTTGTTCTAACTTTTTTTATGAGATGAGAATGAAATTATTTTACTTCTCATCACTGCTTTCCCTGCTTCCCATAGTATAGAATCTATAATATAGATGCTGATGTTCCTGGTAAATCATTGTACTTCAAGAATTAGGCCCATTCTTCCTTGAACAATTTTAAAATTATTCATCTTAAAGCACTGATGTAATAAATCTCTAGCTCTTGTTTTGTGGGGCTATTTCTTTATTTATTAGGGTTAAAGTAACAGGAGCATGATCACTGACAGCAATAGGATGGATTATAGCATCCGAGACAGCAGACAGCAGTGAGCTGCTGATTAAGATATAGACCAAACGAGAGTAGGAATGATGGACATTAGAAAAAGAAAGTGTATTCCTTACTGTTAGTCCCTGCCGTATTCAAACCTGTCCATTTCACCATTTAGACCAAAGTTAAGATCACCCCCAATAATTAGAGAAAAATCCCCGCGTTTTAAAAGTGCATGAAAAAGTTTGTGGAAGAAAGAGGGGTCGTCAACATTTGGACCATATATACTGACAATACATAACTTTTGGTTATGGATAGATATTTTAATTATGATGAATCTGCCTTCAGGATCTATAATTTGTCTAATATTGTAAAACTGACGTTTTTATGGATTACAATTGCTACTCCTCTCTGTCGGCCAGTGGAAAGAGGGTTTTGTGTCTGTCTCGTCCCCTGATTGTGCATTGTTCCTCCCCTGCAGAGTCCTCAGGGTTTTGGCTGGAACGTGGGGAGGATCAGTTTTTATTCCTGTAAGCCTGGCTCCAAGGGGGAGAACAGTTTAAAGTTTCCGGCATCAAGTTCTGGTTTGGCCTCCTGCAAGTCCTCCTGGGCTGCAGCACCTGGGACACTCTGGGTAACGCACGCCGTGTCAGTTGCAGCCCATCTGCTGGATCGCACCCCTTTCTAGGGAGATGGACTGAACTGTTAAACCAGGTAAGTGACTCACTAAGATTATCATCTTCTGTCAGATGATCTTGGTCCCTTACCTGTGTTTCTCCAACAATCAGAGAGTCTGAGATTGGGCAGTGCCCCGCCCCCTTCCTGCAGCAGCCTCTGGCCGCAGATCCACAGCAGCGTGCTTCTGTTCTGTTCTATTATGTTTTTGTTTTACTAAACGTTTTGAAATTTCCTACTGGCTGTCTCGCCTTGAATCATGACAACAGCAGGCTGCAAACACATCAGGGAACTCAGGTGAGTTAAGATCACCTCCAGTTGTCCCTGATTTATGGGTTTCTTGCATTAAGACAACATCTGCCATAATCTTGTAAGCTGGTTAAAAATCTTCCACTTTTTCTCTCTGGTACCGGCTCAATGCACATTCCATGTCAAAAACCTTACATTCACCATAGGTGTGAGTGAGATGCTGAAAAGTACATGCCTCAAAAGAAATAGTTATACCCAGATCCAGGTAGCATCAAACAGCATGCTTGTGATTTTCTGGTCCACAGGACAGAAGCAGACAAATAAGATAAAGGAAGACAGAGAATTAAGAAAGTGCAATAAGCAAGAGAAGTTGAACCCCAGCCCATGCTTCGTGTACCCAACCGTGACTAACAACCATATCGTGCCAACTTGCCATTGAGCTGTGCATATATTTAATTTATCACCATTTTCCATTCTATACACTTTTATAAAGTGTTCCATGCTTCTGACCTGCTCCTTTTGTTTATAGTGTTCAAACTTAGCTACGATTCGTCTAGGACGGGTTTTTTCAGGCTTCTGACCTCCAAGCCGGTGAACGCGATGAAAGGTGATGTTTTTTACGTGATCCGCCGGGATTTTTAGGTTCTTCTGGAGGAACTTACGGATTGTCACCTCGGGATCCTCCTCCTGCTGCTCCGGAAGGCCTGCGAAGATGAGGTTGTCTCTCATACTGAATGTCCAGAATGGATTCTTCCTATTTTCGCCAGAAAGCTAGATCATAGCCTCGGTGAGCTTCGTGATTTCCCCTCTCAGCGCTACGTTCTCGGCGGTAATGGAGGCTAGCTGCGCTTGGTTGTATTCCAGCAACTCTCTCAGTCCTGGAAACTCTTCATGCAGGACTTCTACCAAGGCAAGACAGCCGTCGAGGCTGGTTAGCTTTTTATCGATGGATTCCAGGACGTCACTGTAGCTCCTGTCTGGAGACAAAGTAGAAGCAGCATTGGTGTGGCTAGACTGGCAGCGTTTAATTGCAGGTGTCGCTGTGGATACGGGATTTCTAGGCTTCCCCGTTACAATGTTGTCAAAACACTCATCCTGGTAGCTCTCCAGGCTCGTCAAGGTCTCCTCATCCAGTTTCTTTCACGAAAAATATGAGACAATTGTTAATTTTTAAACCTTACTTTGTTTGATTTACAATTACTGGCTTGTACTTACCTGATTGCATTTGATTTGAACTACATGTATGTCGCCATTTTACTTACGCACAGCTCTGGCGAGATCTAGGAAACGGGCGTTCCAACCGTTGCATTTCCGAATTCTCCCAAGTGGTGCACTTTACACATGTGAATAAAGTGAATGTGATTGGTAATTTATCAAGAGGGTGGGATTGTCGTGGCAGAAAGTTTGCAAACAATTTTGATTGTGTCTGGTTTCTCGGAAGCATCTTGGTAACCAGTTAGCAACTTAGTGCTAGTAGGTTCCTACTGGGAAATTCCATTGGGACCAAGTAGCACTAAATTGATGACTTAGAAACGACACTGTCATGGAACACTATGGACAGAGGAAACATGCAAGAGAAGGAGAGTTTTGTGTCGGAGGTCGTGGATGAGTCTCCTCAGTCATACATTTTTTTATTTAGAGGAGGAAAGTGGGGACGAAGACATTGTGGAAGAGTGACGCCAGGGGGACAGAAGCTTTGTTTGGCATAGCCATACATGTTTGAGCCCTTGCCTCGCAACACTGCCAGTTTTGTTAGCTCTACGCCTGCCTTAGACACAGACATCCATCCCCATGAACACTGGGGCGTAACTCAATGGTAAAGTAAATGATTCTTATTTTAACCGTTGTGTATATTAGCTGCGACAAATAAATCAAGATGCTATGAACGAAAAAATTTTATTGACAGATGACCGTTGATATATGATTGGCCGAATTCAGGTGTACAAGCTGATGTATAATTAACTGGCCTGCATAAGATGGCGAAAAAATTACAGATTTTAAGACAGGATTTTTTTTTATTCTCAATTGAAATTTTATAAATTTTAGGACAATATCGTGTGATAAAGAGTACATTTATATACATGTTTAAGCCAGAATGGTTTGACATGTAAATATGATTTCCCTATGACTGAAACATATAAAATGTTTGTGAGTTATTATAGCTATAGGTTAAACAGTATAACCCTGTATATACAGTATCTATGCTAATGTATATCTATTGTCAATTTACATGGCTTTGCATTGTTTAGTGTATTTCTCTTCATCTTGGTATACTTAATGTGAAAACTTTTTGAAGTATTATAAAACGGGATCAGGAGCAAGTTTATAAAAATGGACACACAGTGAATAAGGCAAACTTGAAAAAAAAAATACAAAGGGTTATAATATCAAATGATAACATTTTTCAATGTTCGTATATCCCAACTGGGATTTGACATAGATTACATACTGACAGGCAGCGTCCAAGCGCTCTAGAGCAGAGTAGAGATCATGTCCTAGAGTGGACTCAACAGTTGATTATGCACAACATACTCATGAAATGAAGCATAATTTAGTTCACATTTAATACATATTAATGACTACATTTATGAAGTCTAACAATGCATTAGGACCAGTTATTTTATGAGATTTACAGGGCATGTCTGGCCTCCATAGTTTTCAAATAGAAATCACCACTGGTATGTACCTACTAATCTTTGTGGGTACCTTGAAGAGCTGGTACCTTTTTCCAGTAGTAATTCTGTGGTTGAAGGAGTACATGCTTTTATACCTAGATAACATGGGTATACATCATTGCAGGGCAACACATAGCCACAGCATCAACAACCATGCACAAACACACACTTGTAAGAGGGAAATTTAAGAGCATCAATTAACCAGTCATATTTGTGGATGTGGAAGGATGGTGGATTACCCAGAAAGACCCATATGTATTTAAACTCTAGGCAGAAAGACTCATGGCTAGGATTTAGTATAACCAAATGTGTTACTGTTTAACCATTACTCAAATTAATAATTTAGGAAAAAATATGAGCAAAATATTCAAAATATCTAAAAGCAAGTTATATAAAGGCATCATGATGTGGATTTTATACTACTTCTCTGCACCATTGACTTTCAACACTGCAAATTTTATTTGCAGTACATTAACATTTTGGCCAATTGTGCTGCTACATTGAAATGTCAATCCAATGACTCTTTTGGGTGCCAAAAACAAATGAATCAGGGAATGGAATTGTAAACTAAATGTCCAGTGCCACTTTTAGTTGGTATGGACCTGGATAGAGTTACACACCGACGCTATGTGTGAATTCTTGTCATTGCATGCTGGATCCGATTCTGATTTTAAAGCATTTGTTTTGACGACAGTTGGTCAGAACCAGCCCAAGGAGACTAACAGTGTTGGCTGGATATGGAAGGAGTGCATGATAACGCACTGTAGAGATGGAGAGCTGAGTAGCAAGGGATCAATCGATCATTGCTCCTGTTGGTTTATATTGACTCAGAGGTCCCACTGGGCTACCACGGTCAATGCGCTTTCAGGCATTTTGCGTGGGTCGATGAAGGAGCGTGCCTGACTTAACTCTCACCTTTTGTGTGTTTGTGTATCAGTGTAATAAATTAGATGTTTTTATGTGAGATGTGGTGGATGATTTTCATAGATGCCTTATTACAAAAAGTAGCTAGTTCTTTAATAAAAGAATAGTAAATATATTAGCTGTATCTTTATTGCCTAATAATCCATATTACAGTATTCTTTTATCTAATAACTATGCAAACCCTACACACTGCTTAAAACAAGCACAGGGTAAGAGTCTGTTTAAAGAGGCTCTAAGGAATGTTTCAATTTCAAGGCTTGATGTATTAATGAATTTATGGTGTCCTATAAAATAGCAATGGATAAATATATATATAAGAACTGATGCAGATATTTTAAATGCAATAAAAAAAGTGAAGCTTCATTAAGTTATACAGTGAATAATGAACGGTAAATCAGAAATGCATAAAATGCAGCAGCACTTGAGCAAAAGGGGTCATGATTTTGGCACTGATGGCAGGCTTAATTGCTCATTTCATTCACATCTGTAGCACTGCACTGTTCCTCATCACCACTCATCTGATCCATCTGCTCCTGCTTCTATTTAAACTCCTTGTCTCAGCCATCAGTGCCAGATTATTCACAAGCCCTTCGTGTTTAGAGTTCTTTCGGGTTTCTATTGTTTTCTGAATGTCAATCATGATCTGTTTATGTATTTAGACCTACCCCTGTCTGATCTGTTTGCCTGGCCTGTCTTTGGACTCCTATTGGATTGTTCTGTGGACTTAACCTGGATCTTCCTCTTGACTTCACCCTGTGGATTATCCTGCTTTCCTTCGTCAGCTTGGATCTCATCTCCTGCCAGCTTTGCAGGAGCTGCGTCACCCTCGATATGTGGGAACAGAATGAACCGTCAAACCAGGGTTAGTAACTCACGCACTAATAATCATTCTCCATCAGATTATCGTAGTTACTAACCTGTGTTTTTCTCCAATAGCGGTTCTTACCTCAGCTGCCCTAGCTGCTGCAGCCATTGCCACTGCAGATCTGTTTCCTCTTTTTTTGAATAAACACTTTTTAAGCATTCCACTGTCTGGCTTGTCCAAATTCTGGGACCTACTTTCCAAGCCATTAAAAAGGGATTTAACTCACATGACATCAGGAGACCAGGCTGTAAGGCAGGGCCAAGCCAGGACAATAGGCTATAAAATTTTGTCCTAAGACAAATATACACGTGGCTTGATGATAGGCAGCGTGAGGCTAGCAATTATAGCCAACCAAACAGCATTCCATTAACTCTTCAGACAAAGGGAAAACTAAAGAGACAAAACCATACAGCACCAAGCATTCAAAGTCAGGCTCAGTGAATATTAGTAATCAGTTTAAAACTCTCTTACTTAAAAACCATGAAATGTTTTATTTAAACACCTACTTTAAGGTAAAACACATGCAATTATCTATTCTATAACTCACCTAGAGTAAGTAAGCATCAGATAAAAAGACAGGAAAAGGAAGATTACTATTTGTTGGTTTGGTAGAAAAAAGGAAAAATGGCCACTTCAGTTTGGTTTAAAAACCCAGTCCACTTGTTCAACTGGCAGTTCTTGGAGAGACTGCACCTGCTAATGCTGGTGAGACGTATCACGTTCACTTCCTGTTTTGACTGCTAAGCTCTGTTCTGTTGTGTTGTTCAGGCTATTTCCATCTGAACTAAGTTATTTTTTTCTCAGTGGATGGAGGCCATACAGACTTACAACGAAGGAGCAGAGGATGAATGTAGACTATGTTGATTGGCAATGCAGATCAAGTCAAGTGTTCTTCAACTAAACCAGCAACAGCCACTTAAACATAGTTGATTCAAAGGGCCAAATTACCCACTCAATATAGATTTACACTTTGTTAAATAGTCTGTCTTTATATGGACATATCATAAATTAGTAGTGTAAGATAGTCTAGCCAAGGGCTGAAGAAAAGCAATAGACAAATGCATTCCAAGTAGCAGGTGGTATATTTACAATATATTTGAAGTAAAATAAAATTACAAAAATACCAAAATATTAACTCTATAAGTTAACTTTCAAAACATTCTAAGTTAAACATATAAAAACCAAAATTAATGTCAAGTGCACACTGTTACACTGATCTGGTTCTGTCCTTCCCAAAAGCTTAATGATCACAGTGGGTGTATTCAATTTCAGCAGCTGCGTCCTTTTAGAACCCGGTCATACGTGGACTGAGTCCTTCAAGGGCCGTGAATTAAGGGGGCCGAAAGAGTTTGGCTATGGATTTAAACAGGTGAAGCCCTCTCTGGCCTCCACCTCCCCTCACTCAGAGTATGCTCTGTTGCCTAGCAACCGTGAGAGATGACACACGAAGAGTGGATGCGGGATATGTCAGTAATGTTCTGTAAGCTAATTACATTGTTGAGGTGCTTAAGCAGCACTATCCTCGCATATATCAGATTTGTAGTCCCCACACTGAGGAAATATTGGAATCAGAGCCTAAATATAAGCCAAACCCATTTGCACAGGGACAGATAAAAACTTTAAAAAACATTACCTGCCACATGTCTGACTCACTAACCCTTTAAAACAACTATTTTTATTAATTCAGATAGAACTATTCACATACTTGTATTATATTAAACTTCACTGTTCTTCGCAATTTCCCTTTCCCTTTTACCTCTGAGCACCGAGTAGCCGGCTTGCTTGGACTTAAAATGAACCATGGGATACCCAAGGCTATGGAGAATACACCGGACCTTACCTTCAAAACAGGCAAAAAGAAGTCTGCATTTGTTGGCTGCATAAGGAGGAGTCTTTGAATATGAACAGTAGTGATGTTAAGAGATGAGATTAAATGAGCCGAGGCTTTGAGGTATATGTCGGGTAGTTGAGTGGGACATTTCTGCAAAGGGCTTACCGAGGCTTGCTTCAAGTAGGGTAGGAGCCAAAATCAATGACGTCCGAAGATTCACTATCCGTCATACCACTTGACCGCTTCGGGAAGTTGTTAAAATAAGCTGTGAACTTCGACAAGCATTTTAGCAGCTTCAGTATTCAGTCAAGATGTGGGAATTTGCACGAAAATTGCGATCAGTTCAGTGTTTGGACAGAGTTTGGATATACTATATATATATATACTCGTAATCTTGTTTGTTAAAACTGTTTTGGTAAGATTAAACAATATAATGATCAAAAACGGACCAAACCCCTGGTTTTGGTTGTAATATTAGTATTCAGTAGAATAACCTTCTGAAAAAGTGTAAGCGGTGATAGTGGCATCTGCTGTAGGAGTTTGTCTGTCTATCAAAACACTTATTGGTTTGAGACCCGGCTTTGTTTTTTGAAAGTTACTATACTACTTCAATACTATTTTGTTCAAAGTGACCAATTTGTATTGTGTTTCCCGGATTTTTTTAAATCTAGATTGCGTAAAAACACTTTCAAATTAGATTGAGCAGCTCCTAAAGATTCGTTGGACACATAACTTTCCACCACATTAAAAACTGTGGATAAACTATTATTTTTTTAATAAAAAATGATTGACACCTTCATTTTGCTCATCATTGCCCAGTCTCCACAAGCACTTTAACTGTCTGCTTGAGCTTATGCCACCAATGACATAAAACAAACAGTGTACCTTGAAAGATTGTTTTTTCTGAAAAAGTTTATACACACAAAACCTTACAAAATGTTTTATTTTACACACAAATAATGAACAATTTCAAAGGAATGTAAATAACAAAAAAAAAAAAAAAACAGAAAAAACAATTGCAAACATCACATATTATATTGATTTCTATAGTTATGTACTCCGGCAGTAGGTGGTTACATATTCACATGAAGCTTTATGAAATGTGTGGTTCGTTAAAGCAATTCGCCCAAACGGTTCAATGCTTCATCTCACTATGACTACCGATTAGGCCATGGGGCTGCGCTATGACACAATCAGCCGACGAATCTGCCCTTCGGAGGACGCAGCCTGCACATCGGAACACACCATTGCTAAGTTCGAATTGCACTAGTAACACTTTGTAGCAACACTTCTGCTTCAAAAGTCAAAGCTGTGTCGAATAGACTGACTCAGGCCTAACATCACTAATTCAAAAATAGAGTGAACAAGTTGACAGTTGTAAACAACAAATGAACACATACCGGTACTAAAAACAAGTTAATTTATTTAAATCAAGTAATATCTACAAATACAAACAAAACAAACCTGGCTTAGTAGATGTTTAAAGACTACAGAAAAGATGGACTATGTCTAAATGGAAAAACTAACTGTGCAAATGCTGTTCTCACCCATTTTTTCACAAGTAGATGTAAAGTTTAGTTTGTTTTTTGTGTATATGATTTGTGTATAGAGTTCTGTGCAAAATAATTGTGAGAGATACCTGGTACTCCATCTCTGCCTTGTCCAGCTGCATAACCAAACCAACATATACAACACTTCCACATCAAAATCATACCCTCGTAATTAACTTTACGCGCGATAGTAAGAGCCGTGATCAGCATTTGTAATTCTGTAAATTTAGAGGGCAAATAAAACTGCTGGTTCAGTCTGGTAGAATGAAGCAATGCATTGTTAGGCAGAAGGAGATTAATGTAAAAATGATAAAACATAATTGATTACCAAACCAAAAAATTGGATTACAAGACAAAAATATGAAAAACAAACTCCAACAGCGTACAACCAAAAACATCCTGTGTCAGTATTGGGACAGGTATAGTAACAGTTAAACCTAAAGTTACAGAAGGTAGCTAGTAGAAAGGTTTTTGTTTGTTTGTTTTTTGTTGTTTTTTCACACATTTGCTAAAACTGTCACTATACCCTGACAGTTGAATAATAAAAAAAAAAAAAGAAAAAAAAAGAAAAAACAACAAGCTCTTCTAGCTCCTACCAGTGATCTTACTGCTGTTGGCAAAAATATGCCCCACCGGTCAGAAATAA
This sequence comes from Cyprinodon variegatus, assembly GCF_000732505.1. Lineage (NCBI taxonomy): Eukaryota > Metazoa > Chordata > Actinopteri > Cyprinodontiformes > Cyprinodontidae > Cyprinodon > Cyprinodon variegatus. The sequence goes on from NW_015150652.1 coordinate 36,125, forward strand.
CCAATCAGAGCCAGGAGGAAAGCCTCAGCAGTGTCAGTCAGGTTTGTGTATGCGGTGGTTACACCCCTTCTCCACACTATTGTTAAAGCTCCAAACTGAGCTGTCTGTGCAACTGTGCAACAATGTGAAGTATGTAATGATTTTTTTGCCCCTACAAGTGAATGTACCACCTGGTTATTAAGCCTCATTGGGGCCATGCTCAGAGGTAAGTAGAGCACCCAAAAATGGTACCCACTTAAAAATAGCATAACTTCAACATCTTTTACTCAAATGAAAATATAAAGTGGTAATTGAAGAAATTATGCAGCTAAGAGTAAACCAAATATTTATTAAAAGGCTACTTAAGTACTTATTAATTAATTATAACATGTGATTTAATGTTTCAAAATGATATAATCAAACAGATGTTATTTGCAAAAAAACTATAAATAGAAAGAAATCACCATATTACAAAAGAAAAACAAATTCAAGCAGCAAAAACCCTTTTCCACATCAATTTTTTAAACAAAAAATAGTGAAATCAGTTATTACACAGATAATTGTAGATAATTTAGGACAGGGTAAAGAACTGCCTCTGACAATATCTGTTGTTTACTGTATTTTCACCTAAACTGTGAATATCTCAAGTGAAGCACAGTGTTGCAGAGTTGTGGCACAATTGTAAGAGTTTTCAGGCTAGAGCCCTGAACGCTCCAAATCCGAATTTGCGTCCGATCCAACAGAAAATCGTGTCGGACTAGGTCATGGCATATAACGCTCATTGAAAGTCAATAGGGATGAACTCACCTGACACAATTTTCTGCAAGAGTGCTTGCATAGCTCTGACTGAGATAGACCACAGGCCTGTTTTGCAGATATATCAATATTTAACTTGAACAGAGGAAGCATTCTGTGAGTGTTCATGGTAAACTCACTCCTAAATCTTTTATCAGGGTGTGTATTTTAATGAGGTAAACTCTGAGAGTGAGACAGGAAGCGGGGTCAACTTTAAACGTAGTGATTAGCAGTTCAAAGAGAACAACCTTGGTTTCATCTGCCTCTCCGCCTCCTGGTCCTCCCTTCCCTCTACACACAGTTCCTCTCATCTTCAAACACCCCAGGTGGAGGGTGGAGGGTGAGGGATTGGCCTCTCCTGGGTCAACCTGCAGGGTGCATTGATGGCAGGAGGATAGAAGGCTGGAGGGCAGCTTTGTTGCCAGCTTGGCCCCTACTCTAGCTGGGCAATGATTAAATCAAGGCCCTGGTGCGAGGCCCTATTCTGGTGTAGCAGTGGGTTTCTGCCATGCTGGGCTTAGATGTGTCCCAAAGAAGATATATTACAAAGTAGCTTTGTTTGTTTTTCTGAATTCATTCTAAGTTCCCATAGGAGTCTTTATTGCCTGCATCCCATGTCTTTCACATTCAAGTCATCCATTCAAAAAAGGTTTCTAAATATTCACCATTTTCCTAAATATTTCTAAATGCATTCTAAAGCAGCAGTGTGGAACAGTGACTGCTATAAAATATTTTTACATTTTTGGGGGGAAGCCTTGCAAAGTGTTTGTAAAGAACAGCAATGAGGAATTATTATTATTAAATGAAAGTGTGCCTGTAGACAAGAACTACTGCCTTGTAAACTCAGTTGCTGCCCTCCTCTTGCCTCTAACAGTGGGGAATAATTTGAAGTGGTCAGGTTATCAACATTAAATTTGTCAACAGGACAGCTAATCCACTATTCTTTAGGTGATGCAACATAAATACAGCAACTTCAACCGTCTGATTTTTGGAATAGCATCTCCTTGGCTGTCTCCAATCACTTCACTACTTTAAAAGTGTCAGGGTTTGTTTTTGGATTGTGGACCCAAAAGCAGAGGCAGGCAGGCAGAGGTGATTTTTTAGTTGATTTAATGAAGTGAACTGAAAAACAAAGTCCAAAACCACAGGCAACAGGAATCCAAAATCCCCCCCCAGAAAAAACACAAGTCAAAACTTTACCAAAAACCTAGGGGTCATCAGGGGAAGAACTGTAACCAGGAGGAAGGCTCAGAGCGACGAGTAGGAAGGAGACTGATGAGGTTAGATGAGGACCCAGCAAAGAACAGAACAGAGAGAATATTTGTAGGAGACTGAAACAAAGAGAGGGTTAATGAGCAGATTAGGAGCAGGTGTGAGCAGAGCAGAAACAAGAAATGAGCAAGAGAAAAAAGGAGAACTCAAGAGGGCAACAAATACAAACCTGAGAACTGAAAATAACCAGAAAAAAAACAAAATAAGAATTAAACCACTAAGACTATAAAACATGGAGTAAAGCAAAACTGAATTCTCAAAAGAAAAACATAACAGAGCCAAGATCGAAAAAAGAATAAACCAGAGAACACAGCAAAATAAAAATAAAACCACTAACACTAGAAAACAAGGAGCAAAGCAAAACTGAACACTAAAAAGAAAATATAACAGAACCAAGACTGAGACAGTAACTGAGAAAAACCCAAGAAACACAACAAAATAAGAATTAAACCATAAAAACCTATTAAACAAAGAGCAAAGCAAAACTGAATATCAAAAGAAAAACATAACAGAAACCGTCAAGGTGTGGTTGTAGTTTGGAGAACCCAAATGCAGAGGCAGAGAGGCTGAGGAGATTTCTTGGAGTTTAATGGGGAAAAAACAGTAAACAAAGGCAGGAATGCAAAAATCCAACTAATCAAAAGCAAACCAGAACTATGGAGACATCTGGGGAAACCAAACACGAGGAGCCAGGGAGAGATGAGGTAGGTGGACAACAGCATGGGAGGGCAGGAAAGACAAGGAACCAACAGAGAGTGAGAGCAGAGGGAGAGCATATATAGCTGAGTGAGACAAAGGCAGGGCTAACGAGCAGACAAGGAGCAGGTGTGAGAGGAGACAACGAGGGAGCCAAGGGGAAAGGAACACACACACACACACAAGAGGGCAACAGAGGACAACAGAAAAACATGAGAACTAACATAAATCTAGAAAT
>NW_015150652.1:39288-50565 GCF_000732505.1 Cyprinodon variegatus
TTGAAGTAAAAGTGAACAGCTGAGCTGAAAAAGTGTCATAAGATAGATTCATTAGATAGAGAGAGCATTATGTACTGCGTTTTATTAGTTATTTTTATTTGGTTCATACACGCTAATCAAATCTAACTTGTTTTTCTCAGAAAAGTTGAGTATTTCAAAAGACCAAAAACATGTTTTCTTGGCCCACCAAAAAGTATTTTTATCAAGTATTTATAGCAATCTAACTTATTGTTCACTGGTTTATTTTTTCTAAAATACATTTTTAACTGTAATATGAAGGTGGTCAGTCTGTGGCACTGTTGATGTGATTAGGAAGGACAACTTACTTTAATGGAGGTCCTCAGTTTATTTAAATTGTTGCTGATTTAGAAATCTTTGTCTTGAAAATGCTTCACAGATTTTTTGTTTTGCATTTTTATAATAGGTCACAGTTGCTCCATTTTTTTCATATATTCTGTTATCAATGCAAAGGTCAAAAGAAGTGTTGAATTTATCTAGCATTGGAAATATTGAAGCTTTTTAACACCAGCAGCACAGAACTAATTAGCGAAAGACAGATCATTACTATGACCTTAATCGTCCAATAATGAAGCAACTTCCTCATTAACACGAATGATGAAACCACAACATTAATCTGGCAAAATGGCTGCCAAAAACAAGTTCAAGGACTCTTGAACCAATGGCTTATAAATATTTAAATTTCTATTTTTCTAACTTCCGAAGAGGACTACCTGTACTACAGGGTAAACTAAACAGCAATACAGAAAACAATGTGAAGGCTAGCTTTTAGTAGTAGAAATTATTTTCTTTCTGCTAAATAAAAATCTTATAATTTTCCTTCCTGATTCATATTTAAACTTGCAATGTTGACTTTACAAAAAGGTTGCCATTGTTGATTTCTTGATTAGGGGCATTAACTTGTAGTTTTTCATTTGAAAGCTTAACTGAAATAGAGTCAACCACATCCTGTCTTCCTGTGTTTACACATTTTAAACCTAATTATGAAACTTAATTAAATTATTCATTTTACTGTTTGCTTCAAATTGTCTTCTTTTTATAAACAAGTGTGCATTATGTGGGCAGAAAAAAATTAGCTTGGATATTGTTACATTTGGCTTTTAACTTCGAACAAAGTTCATTTGAGTTTGTGCACACAAATAATCCAACAGTTTCTCGGTTGTGTGAAATCTGAAACCACAGACCCTAATTGAAAGGAGCTTTTGTTAAAAAAAAAAATGATTAGGTGTAAATGAGCTTTCTCTTTATAGCTGTTATTTAAGTACCACTAAGAAATTCACAGCAATCCCATAGGAGCTGCTCACCGTCAACGCTTGTAAAACAGTTGCCCTTGGTAACTATATATCTGTGTGAATATATTACAAAATTGTGTTCTTAAAATAGAATATTTACCAGGCCAAAGTCCTTGTCATAATTCAGTAACTAAAACGCTAAGAAAATTTTTGCAAAGAAAAGAGAGTTCAATATTTAAATGTTTGCACCACCCCTTAGTGTACTGCAGTAGTACTCGATTCTTGTGCCCCAGGTCTTTTTCGGTTGGTTTGACAGAAAGAAAGTGAAATGCATTTAGGGAGAGTTATTCTTGTATAATAACTATGCAATCAAGCAAAGAAAAAAAAAATCTCCTTTTGTCTTTACTCATAAACTTTGTAAAGATTCTGGTGCGAGTCTGCAAAGGAGAGATAGTGAGTGATTGCTATGCCTCGGGTCCTTTTCCTGATGGGGCTGACAGGAAGGAAGAAAGAAATGCATTCAGTGAGAGTCATCAGTTATCCTTATGTAATTACGCTGAAATCAAGGTGCTGAAATATCTGTACTCAGGCTGACAGAAAGAAAGCCCTGAAGGACTTTCTGAAACATATGCTGACGAGGGATAGAGAAAGCTGGAATAGAGGCAAAAAGATGAAGGAAACGTGAAATAAAGAGATGAGAAAGAAAAAGAGACAGTACAAAGTCAAGAAATATTTAAAGAGGTTATCTAATGAGCAGTCGGATACAAAGATTAATCAGGAGAGTGAAGTGTAAAGACTGATTGCGACAACAAACTCTTGTGAAATAGTTGTTTTAAAGTGTGCTATTTAGATACATCTAAAGGTTAAAGAAATGGAAATCATCAGACTCCATTTCAGTAAACATAGGTTATGAATGATGCAGTTTGTTTACATTTTTTAATCTAGTCCTGGGTGGACCAATAAAGGCTTGTGTTAATTAAATAACACAACACAATGGGTTTGCTCCATCAAAGGGCAATTAGGAAAGTCAGACTAACTTAAACTATGTGTTTTCTAACTTTCCAAGGAGGCTGGAATGCCCAAAGAGACACCAAAGGACAAAATCAAAGCAATTAAGCAAAAGTCATCTGTTTTGCCTCCGGCAGTCATCAGTCAAAATTTTGCAAAAGTTTAAGTGACCGTTTGTTAAAAAAAAAAAAAAAAAAAAAAAAAAATGAAATGTAAATTCTAGAAATGTATATTGGTAACAATAGCAAAAACAAATACATTTATTAAAAAACGGGAAGGTTAATCATAAGAAATGTTATTTGTTTTGGTGTCATGGTTTTGGTTATGTTGTACTTTACTTTGCTCCATGTTTCCTAGTTTTATTAGTTTAATTCCTATTTTGTTGTTTCTAGATTTATGTTAGCTCTCAGGTTTTTCTGTTTTCCCCTGTTACCCTCTTGTTTGTGTTCCTTTCCACTTGGCTCCCTCGTTGTCTCCTCACACCTGCTCCTTGTCAGCTCGTTAGCCCTGCCATTGTCTCAGTCAGCTACATATACTCTCCCTCTGCAGTCACTCCTTGTTGGTTCCTTGTTGTTGCTGGTCCTGGCGTTGCTGCTTTCTTCCTCATCCTCAGGCTCATTTTCCCCTGATGTCTCCATGGTTTTGGTTTGTTTAATATTTTAAGTTGCTTTTCTGGATTTCTGCCTCTGTTACCTATGGTCTGCAATTAAAGCTCTCAGAACTCATCTCTGCTTCACTCGTCTCTGCATCTGGGTCCTCAAGCAACCTCACCACCCATTCTTGACAGTTTGTGTCGAAAGATAAGCCTGAAAAAAGCCACGAGGGCTAATTCTTCTTGAGTGGTGGAACTGAAACTAAATGTAGCACCAAGTTTGAATATTAGAAATAATGTTCACTTTATGAAGCAAGAAATACTCCTCTTATCTAAAAGAAAACTTTTTTTCCCAATAACTACATTTAGTCTACAACGTTTTTTTTAATGTAATTTATAGAAACCTCAGTACTTTTATCCCGACATGAATATTTCACCTCAGTTTAAAAATTGTTTCCTTTAGGGTAAAATTATATATAAAAAAAAAAAAAAAGCCAAAATTAATCTATTCACCTATATTCAGATTTTATTCAAGTAAATGTATAACTTTATTTAACTAAATCTAGACTGAAATAATTTTTTTTTAAATTACTATAGATATGACTTTGTGACTGATCATCAAAGACTCTCAAATTTGTGCTAAATTGCAGGTGTTATTGTTTTACTACCTACAATAAGTGGGTGCGTTTTGGGTAATCTTCAAAGATTGCTGCACAAATATTAAGACCTGCAAACCGTGTTGGTTCCATGCAACCAAATGCACAGATGCGTGTTCAACAGGCATTTTGAGAGTAGATACAGAATTAAAGATAATAATTATGATAATACAAAGTAAACCAAAGAAATAGAAGCCAGAAAAATAAACAGCCTATCCTCTACTGAACCAGCTATTGTGTGCTCCCATTGACAAAGTGATAACACACGAGCCAACCCACCATTGCTGGAGATTTAACGATACTGGAAAGGTATTTAAGACAAAATAATATCACGTATCTCTCTGGGTACTCCAGCTTCCTCCCACAGTCCAAAAACATGCCTGTTAGGTTCTTTGGCTTCTCTAAATTCTCCCTAGGTGTGAGTGTGTGTGTGTGAATGTTTGTCCTGTTTGTCTCTGTGTTGCCCTGCGATGGACTGGCGACCTGTCCAGGGCGTACCCCGCCTCTCGCCCATAGAAAGTTGGAGATAGGCACCAGCAATCCTCGGGACCCCGCTTGTGATAAGCGTGATGGAAAATAGATGGATGGATGGATGTGTCACATAACAATGATGCACAGTGGCTAAACGACTTAAAAACAGACCGTTCTAACCTCCCTGAACCAGGTCTAGTGAACGTCACAATGGCAGATTTCCAACAAAGACTTTCAGGTGTGAAGAACTGGGCAGCATCAGTCCCAGACATGATCCACACCTACGATACAATGTAAGCATATATCTACTGTCACCACATGCTCATCCAAGTGGAGCAAATCCCAAAAATTCAATGACTCGATGTAATCGCTGGGTTTCCTTAGATACAAAACATCTGATTAAACTGTCGCTCTAAAGTGCCATTAGAGGACATTTGCTATGAGCTGGGGCTATATAAATAATAAAAATTAAATGATTTATAGTGGATATATTTCAGAATAAGAGACAATTCATTGTTTGATCACAGTAACTTTTTGCCTTACTTCCTGTAGTTTTTAGAAACAAAAAATCGGAGATATGAGGGGTTAGCCAGTTTACTCCTTTATACGCAGTCCTTTCCAGCTCCACATATTTAATACTCAACTTCATGGACAGAGTGTTATTAATTACCACAAATTAATCCCAGCTATCTTTTCATTATTATTTTCTGCTTTTATTCGGTTTACGTTTTTTTTAAGATAAATTTAACAATCTAAGCTTTAGGTAGTCAACCAATAACAAAAGGTTTTTTTTAAAAAAAAGCTGTATTTCTGTCTTTGTTTGCTTTACATTTTACTGTACCATGAAACCCACGGGTTATTGTGTTATGTAACCAAACCAATGCGTTTCTTTAGTTTAAAAAACAGAAAATACAATAAAAGCTTTTATGATAAGATAATAGAAAAATGACCAAAAAATATCTTGATAATGCCTTTCGATCTAATGGCTGGTTGAATCTATAAAAATATAGTGCCATCAGCATGAGGTAACAATCAGAGTGAAGGGAAAAAAGCCAGCACTTCAGAAAGAGTTTTGTCTGTCCTCATCAAAGTTTTAAAGCTCATTTTTAGCATGTAGCCATCTTCAAATAAAACATCTAACATCTGCTGCTGTCATTATGTGCGCTTCTGAATTGGTGCAGTTGCCTAAAACTCCATACTTACTACTTAAACTGCAATTCCTGTTTCAATTAGCTTTTTTCTCATTTTCAAATGTATTCTTTGAACTGTCTATTTTCTTTTTTCCAGCTGTAGTCACTTTATGAAGTAAGTACATAAACAGATAGAGTCTTATAAAGCACTTTTCCAGTCAAATGAGAAGTTTAGGGAGCTCCTCCAGCGCTAATCTCAGGACCATTACTGGTGCTGCAGGGATGAAGAAATGCAAAAGAGCTGATAAAAGCACAAAAATCCTTTTGCTTGTTCTTCAGTGTGCTGTCCTCTGATTAGGACATTTCAAAGATCTTTGGAACTGATCATTAGCTGGTAAAATATATCACAAAATGTTTCCATTTTATTTACAGTATGTCTCATCTACATGAAGGTAGCAGCTTGTGAGCACCAAAGATTTCTTAATTCAATATTTCCTCTTAAAAAAGCTGCATACACATTCCTAAATTGTGTGTGCATGTGTTAGACGTTGACAGGAAATGAATATTTAAGCATTGAGCCGCAGGTGTACGCACCACAGCCGTTTCTTAAGTCTCCTTCAGCACATCATTTATTTACTAGTTTGAGGCTTCAAAGTGAGTTTAAACATCATCATTTCCTCTCTGTGTTCTCTTTAATCAGGTAGCCAATCTCTCCCAGACAGTTTCTCTACTTTAAGTCTCAGCCTGCATCCCTCACAGGTGCTGTAGAAGAACCTCTCACTGCAGAGTCTCTTAAGGAAGCTGCTGTTTCTCCCTTGCCAAAGGTTACAGATTAGGGTGCGTCAGGTTTCTTAAAGCCTAAGCAGAAATCTGTGTTTTCTCCTCAAAAGACCCAGGTGGAGAAAATCTGCTAAGGAGAAGTTCTACTCGATGAGACACAAATGCAGATAAGATAAAAACGCTGCAGGAGTTGGTGTGTGTGTGTGAATGGAACCGACCAAACATGCATGTGAGCAAAAGTCCTGATAGTCACTGAGTGATTGTGCTTTGATGTTACCTTGAGTGATATGTGAGAGAGGAAGAGAAGGAGATGGGTTTGAGGACAGAAAGGTTGATGTTGCTGAAACAGCAGTTTCACAAAACTTTCATCTTACTTCTTCTTAAAGTTTTTGCCTATCACTTCTATCTGCACTCTGAGAGAGCAGCACGAAAGAAAAAAAATAACTGCATCGCTTCAAAGATGAGGAAAGTTAGTAAGAAAATGGGGGCAGCTGAATGCAATGGTGACAGAGCGTAGCGCAGAAGCATGAAACACATAATGTCAACTTTTATTCTAATGCATGAAGGAGGCAGTTGGAGGTCACTGCGTATTCATGACTACGGGTTAGCGCTTAAGAGAAACACTCCGCCATAATCAACTCACACTGTCAGATACCGTAAGCTCTGCTCTGTGACGAGAGCAGCCAAGGAAGGCCGAGGAGAAAATATGCAAATACTCCCATTGACACTATCAAATAGAACATCTTGCACATGCACACAAAATAAATCAAGCAGCGTGAGAGGATGAGCTATACTATTCACTGATCAAAACACCTCGACAAATAACACTGGAGAGAGAGTGTGCACTCCATAGCATGCTGCGTTTCTTTGTCTGAGCCCTTGGGTTCATTTGTGATCTAACAGCTTGCGTTCAAACAAACAAATCAGTTACAGTGGGGCTTTGTGTGAGGCCTGTAGAGTTTTTGATGTTTCTGCATAAATATTAAAACATCTAGAGAGGTTTTTGGTACTTTAAAAATAGTTAAAATGAAATATGTCTAAAACAAGACATAAAGAAGCATGTATATTAACACAGAACTTTATATAGGTTTCCTTACTTGTACTTTACTGGACCCCTTTTTGCCTTCAAAGCAGTCTTTCTTAGAGAGATTCATTAAGGTACTGTTTATAAAATATTCGTCCAATATTTTGCCCCATGTTGTCATGAAAACATCAAATTGTTGCAACTATTTCAGTTGCACATCCAACAATGTAATAACCCTTTCCAAGATTTCCCCAAATGTCTCTGGATTACTCTGAAGGCCATTGCAGTACCAAAATCATGATGAAATTGTTTTGAGATTGCTCAGTAAAATCATGTATTATCCTAAAATAATTAGTTACGCTGATGCACTGTGCTCACAGGGATGGATAAATTTATTAAGCCCACTTCTATTGAAATGTCCCTCAGCAGTTTGTAGAGAATTAACATGCATCTGTTGCAGCCATCCTCAAAATTATGGTTTAATTTTTGCCTTATATTTGCCGACTTATATTTGAAATACGACAACGCATTTGTACACTGCCTTTAAAATGCAGGCAAACTGTTTAAAAGCGGAATCATATCTAAATCTGTGTATAAAATGCTGATGAAAACTTTAAGCCTCTTTAAAACTTTCTTGACAATGATGCATGAACCACATTTTATATTCAATAATTATTTGACATTTCATAGGCTACACTATATTAAAACCTGGTCTAGGGTATGTATGGCAATCCATTTTGATTTATTAGTAAAATCCCTTTTACGATTTATGAAAGAAAAATGTAACAGCACCTCTGACTAGCCTCCAATAACACAGCTGCTCATAAAAGAACTCAAAATGTTTCACACTTTAACCCAAACTCGAACTAATTTTACTGGAATCTTATGCCATTGACCAATACAAAGTAGAACAAAAATGTGAGTAAAAAGAGGACAATACAAGCTATAAACCAAATTGTCCAGTTTCATATGTTCAGATCCCATTCTTTCATATTCTGAAATGAAACCCTCTAATTAGATAAAGTTTGGGAAGAAATTAAAGACAAGGTTACATCATGAAATGATGCCCATGCTAATATCTATTTCTATTAAGCAGAGAGTACCTTAGAAAAATAGTACCTTATTTGAAAAGTATTTGTGTATATTACGACTTTTGTTCATACCATAGTTTGTAATGTAAAACATGATATAAACTTTTTGATAATTTTTTTATTGTATAGTATTGCAATTAATAGAGATGTCATTTTTTTTTTGTTGCCAAGCACAAAAGTGAATATTTGTGTACTTTAAAATTGTTTCGGTATTTCTTTTTGTACTTCAAAGGACTTTAAGACAAAACTTAATAACTTAAAAACTTAATATTCAATAACTTAAAATAATATAATATTCAATAACTTAAAAACTTATTCAATAACTTAAAAACTTATTCAATAACTTAAAAACTTAATATTCAAACGCTGGATAACCCAGTGTAGCTGGTTTAAAATAATCAATTCCAATAACCAACAAAAAAATAAATAAATCAGGATTTACACATGCCTGTGTGGTAAAGAAATCTTTACTAAAAATGTGTTTTCTGAGTAGTTTCTTCTATAACAGATACATTAAAAAAATAGTTTTTATGATGACTTCACCAAGACAGTTTACTTATTTAGGTTACATTTTCTTGACAATGAGTCAGCAGTACATATGCATTTCAGTATAAATTTCAGTGTCACTACCTCCTTCACTCCATGTTCAGACAAAGTAGGAAATCATGATTCAAGTACATAGGTAATCATTGTTTTCATAAGTGGTGGCAGCAAGATGCAAACTATTGACAGCCAGCAAGAGAGAACAGCCTCTCCTAAAAATGAGAACAAATAAGTTGGTATAGATTTTTTATGTTGCTTAAATTAGAATTTAGGAATGGTTGCTGTATTCTAAACCAGGGGTCTGCAACTTTTTTAATCCAAAGAGCCATTCAACCTCAAGCACCACAGCTAAATAAAAGTTGTTCAGCACAGCAAATATTACATATATATATATATATATATATATATATATATATATATATATATATATATATATATACCGGTATATATATATATATATACACACACACAATAGGGAATATGTTGCAATTTTAAACAACAAACTGTTTATTTGCTGTCTTTAGTTTTTAAAAGAACAACAAAGTATAAGAGTGTCACAACTCAGAACAGAGGTATTCCCAGTGTTCTGGGAAGACAGACATTGGGATTATTCTAAAAGCATTTATTTAAGACAATGGATTGCAGAAACAGTCTGCAGATCTGTAGTAGTGGCAGCTAGGACATCTGAGGCAGGAAACTCTGGAGATAGGAAACACAGGTTAGTGACCTAACGAAGGATGATTATGAATGAGTCACTAACCTTCAGTCCATGGCAAGGGAAAAATTGCCAACAAGATGCAGCAGGCAATGCCCAGACTGTCCCAGATGCTGCCGCCCTGGAGAAGAAGAAGTAGTCTGGAGAGAGGGCATGCAAACCGATCAGAACAGGAACAGGCAGGCTCAGAGGTCCAGGAGTCCGTAACCAGGTCAGACAAACAGATCAGAACAGGAAGGCTCAGTGGTTGAGAGGCAAATCAGGTAATCAGAAACATTAAAATGCGCTAGAAACACTCTCACCACAGGCTGGAGAGAAATAATTTAGCCCTAATGACTGGATGAAAAACGCCTTAAATAGAGGCAGGAGCAGGTGGATCAGATAAGAGGTAATAAGAAACTGGGCAGAATTGGACAAGTGAATGAAATGGGTAATTAAGCCACTCATCAGTGCCAAGATCATGACAAAAAGTTTCTTAAAGAGAAAACATTGATTTTGTAGGATAGGATACTAGTAATCTATCTAGCTAAAAACATATTTCTTATTCTTTATTGTCATTTTGAAATGAAAATTTAATGTAAATGTTTTTTTTAAATCCAGCTAAACCCTGTAAGATGGTATTTGTTAATAAACTGTATTAAAAACCATTAGCATTAGAGCCACTATTTAGAAGAGCCAGTATAGAGGGTCCTAAGAGGCACTTGCGACTTCCAAGCTGCAGGTTCCAGACCCCTGTGCCAAACATTGGCTGTCAGTGCTGGTGTTGCTGAGACAGAAGCTGAAATTGGTGAAAGAATCACTCGGCATAAAGAGATAGATTCTGAACTAAAAATGAACACACACACAACCTAAGTTCACGTATTACTAATAACCATCTTTATTTGACATTATAATATAGTGACATTTGTCCCCTGCATTCAACTAATCGTCCTGGGAAGCAGTAGGCGGCCATTATGCAGAACCTTGGTGCTATTGGATTTTTTTAGGGACCCCCAAGTGGCAGTCTGTAAGATATGAACAAGAGGAACCTGCAGTCTTCCCAAGGCACAAGCACCCTGCTCCCACCACTGGGCCACCACTGCCTGTCTCTATCACACCCTGTAGGAGACAGTAAGCAAACCATACAACCAAAGCAGAGCACTGATGCTGCTTAGCCAAGTTATTGTCTTTATGAAGGACACAATGGCTTCAGAATATCTTTGTTCTTAGTAAGCTTACCTCAGTAAACCGTGAGCTTATTTTGGCTCCAAATTAATAACACTTTGTTTTGTTTTCTTCTTACAGGAGGTGCAATATTCCCAAGTTTTTGTTTGTTTTGTTTCTTTTAGTTTGTTTTAATACAATAGATTGTTAATACAATAGTTTTTTTTTAATACAACTAAATATTTTTGTTTTAATGCAATATAATTTCATACCACATATATAGTTTATTTATTGCTTTTGATCAAGGCTAAGGCATTTTTAACAGCTTTAGGTGGTCAGGATCAAGCATTAAATATTTTAGGATAAATTTGAACTGGAGTTTGTTTCTCAGGCACGCAAATGTTTGGAGAAGTTACTTAAACTGCATTTTTATCACTGTTTGTGTCAAACTTTTTTATCAACAATTACAAACTCATTCCCACTCATGCACTTTTGAGCAGTAGGAGTTTTGAAAGTAAGCTTATGGCAATGAGATGTTTAATAAAATATGTTTTAAGTCATGAAACACTCATGACATTGTGACTACAGTGACAGATTTGAAGTGTCTCTGCCTACCATTGCTATAGAGGGCATCCCTCTGCAGAGGTGGATAATCCAGGTCCAGAAAATAAAAGGTCTGTATAGAGATCTGTTCAAACTAGTCGCATTTTCAGCTCCATAACTGAAATAGGGCTGCTCAGTGGCGCAGTGGGTAGCCCTGCTGCCTTGCAGCAAGAAGATCCACGCTCAATTCCTGGCTCTTTCTGCATGGAGTTTGCATGTTCTCCCTGAGCATGCGTGGGTTCTCTGCATAGTCCAAAAACAAGACTGTTAT
>NW_015150652.1:51802-57314 GCF_000732505.1 Cyprinodon variegatus
AAGAAGAAGAAGAAGAAGAAATTGTCGGAAACTGACGAAAATCAGGCAGATCTGCGGGAGTTTACGGGGACGAAAATCTTACTTTTCATGCAGTGCAAGATGTGACTGAATAAAAAGGGCTTGGTACCAAGCCCTGTATTGAAACAACACCTTTTACCTTTGCACTATATACATCTGCAAAGAAACTCAGTATAAATCCAGTTCACTGCAAACCTGATAATAGGTATTCACGTCAGACAAGCCTAGAATGAAACTCAGGCATAGGCATACATGGCTGTGGGTGGTGAAAAGGTTCCACTGCATTTTCCTCTGATCAAGCCTTCCACACATATGTCACTGTGCATTTAGTTTTAAGTAAACTAAATGCACAGTGAAGTAAAGACAGTTTTAAAAGAGGTTTCTTAAAATCCTCCAAACCTTAAAGCAGTAATGAGTAAGTCGTACAATTAAAAGCATCCCATGTATGTGTTCTTGTTCTCCTGGTGTAATCCATTGTGCATGCAAAGCCGATTCAAAGCTCAGGCCAAAATAATATGTGTGAATCTTGATATTTATTAGATAGAAGCCTGTTTAGATATCCAGCATTTCTGAAGCTTTGTCCATATGTTTTTGATGTTGCAGTGCTGGGTGGTTTCAAAAGAACACTAATAGCTGCAGTGAGTGGGAGTCAATTCAAAAATGCATAATAGTTGACTCCTGTAGAAATTGAGAAAAAAAAGCTAATAAACATAAAGTGACATTGGTGATGGAAAGTATTCAGTTATGTCTTCATTTTATTTAAACTAAAATTCATGGTCTGAATTAATTAAGACCCTGGGTAAAAGGTAAGTGCTGTGATCCTCTTTTATTTCCATTAGACCTCTTTTCTTCCCTTTTTCTATCTTTGATACCTCTTGACACAGATTGGTTATTTAATAAGCACAGCCATTCAACCCTGATGTTTCCTCCAGTGTGGCAAATAAAAGCGTGGCTCCTATAGCTTTGCTTTACAATTACACTTTCCACTGGGAGCAATTTAAAACAGCTCCTGTCAATCCTTAAGGAAGACAGACAGACTGTGATGCCTTTGATCACAGGCCCCTTGCTATCAAAGCAAGTAAAAACAATGCCTGATGCGAGTCAAACAAATCTTAAATCATATTTCTTCATTCCCAAATACTCATCTGAAAGAGTCACAAGGTAACAGCTTCTTGTTATAAACGAGGGGAACAATTTGATGAACATTTTAGAACACAGTATTTGAGTCATCTGTATTCGTTCTGGCTTGATTCAGATTCACTGGATCAGGAAATGTCATTGTATTTCATTAGCATTTATACCTCTGTGTACGTCAGTGAACTGTGAGCATACCTTGGCCACAAATTAAACGTGGTTTGTTGTATGCTTACAAGGGACTGCAGTGCCTCCAAGTGGTCTTTTAGATGAATTTGAATTTTTGTTAAAATACAAAAGAACATCATACTGCACATTTGGTTCATTTTTTTTCTGTGACTAAAGTCAAGGCAATTTTCATGACTTCATACTGTCAGAAACAGATGCTACTAGAATGCATCCAAAATGGGTTTTTTTTTTTTTTTTTGTTGCTTTTGTTTGGAGTTTTTTGCAATCTTAAACTCTATTGTTAAGGATAAAGTGTGAAATATGTTTTTCTCTCCCCTCACCCATTGTTGTGCCTTTTCTTCTGTTTTTTTCACCCCTAACCATAAGGGCAGCAATTTTTTATGGCAGCAAGACCTCGGACATCCTTAATTTGAATCTGATCAATCAAATACATTAGAACGCAGAAATATTGTTTATCAAAAGCCCATCAGTAAAAATAATTGCAATCTAACAACTTCTATGAAAATGCTTTTCTTTTGACTTTGAGACCAATTTTGGTTAGTTTTCACCAAATGCAAATTTATTTTGTTAGAGAGGAGATGACAACCCTGTACAGATAGGCAAGAAAATGACATGCATTAAATAGTGCCATTATACCACAATTAATCTTTTTGGGTAACAGTTATAACATAATGATGTTGTTACCTTTCTTTGTCTGTGATTTTGACTTAGAAACACAGGTTAGAAAGCTAGAAGTAATTCACATTTGCACAAGGTTGGAATTTTTGGCACTCTTGCGTTACACTAAGAACATCTTGGGATTGTATTGTGTATTATATAAAATGGTAGTATGTTTAATCCAGTAGTTTGTAAAGTGCATCTTCTTATGGTTTTGCAGTCCATTACAAGAGGCTTTATCTTTGATGATAAAAGAGTAATATAGTCTCTGAGGTATTAAAACTGAAATGCTACCTTTAATTGGAAGCTCTTTATCACCAATTATAATCATTAAGGCCAAAAGGTCAACTTTTTGTTAATTAATCAAAATTTTACTCCTGCTACGTTTGACAGTAATTTAATTTGAGAACCTATTATTATCATCTAGGTGTCAACTCCAACGAGCTTCTATAACAACCCATTAATGACCCATTCTAAAGGTAGCTCACGTGTTAGACGTTTATTAAAAAATCTCCCCAATTCCCACATCATATCTGTGTGTGTGTGTGGGTGTGTATACTTACTTACACACATACTTTTGTATAGGAATAAAGATATTTATCTGTCTTTGCTTTTTGTTGAGTTGGGCATGACATGCCCAAAGCATTGCTACAAAATGTGTGTGTATATGAGGAAAGTGCATTAAACCCTGTGAGTAATAAGTCAGCTGTACAGCAAATGTGTTTTGTTTTTTGTCTCCTTTTCAAAAATAATGTGAGAAACTGGAAAATCCTTTCACTTTATGTCACATACAGAATGAGGTTTACTTGCTAGACTGCCTTCTAAGTGGAAGTGTTCCGTATATATATATGCTCATTTCTGGATTACTTGTAACAGTTGTTTTGCACAAATTCTCTCAGCTTTAAGTCTCAAAGTAAACCCTACAAACTATTCAGCCAACAGCTGTAACTGAATCAATGCTTTCTTGCTACTATAGAAACCGTAAAACATCCCCTGTGCAGTCCTATACATTTGCTGTCGCAGTTTAATGGGTAGTGGTGGCCTAGTGGTTAGAGCATCGTGCTTGGGTTCCGGAGTTTCTGAGTTCAACTGCCATAGACAGCCACTCTGGGTCCCTGAGCAAGACCCTTAACCCTCAACTGTTCACGCCGCACCTTGGCAACCCACTGCTCTTCAAGGGGATGGTTTAAATGCAGAGGTGAATTTCTCCAGTTTGAGATTATCCATTTTCCGTCACGCTTATCCCAAGTGGGTTTGCAAGGGGTACTGGTGCCTATGACCAGCTGTCTACAGGCGAGAGGCGGGGTATGTGCCAGTTGTTTTAAATTGTGAATTTGTAGCAATATTCAACACAAAATAAAGATGTGTCACCTGAACCCGTTGAAAAATGGCTCCAATGGGTACCATGGATTTAAACTTCCATTGCTTCAAATTCTCTTTGCAATAAATTTGAACTTTCTCGTCCTTTAACCTTGTTAGTTTCTTGGGTCAGTGGCATAGTTACAGAGTGAATAACATTTCAATCTGAAAAATTGACACAGAAAGAAAAAGACAAATAGAAGAATTTTATTGATACGATTACTTTAGTCTTTGGCGCTTAGACCTTGGCAGGAAACATTAGTGCCAAATTTTGTTTGATATGCATGCACAGTATGGTGGTCTTCTGCCAGACCAGTTGAAGTAAGACAGGGAACACAGTAAGAGTCCTTACGGGAGGATGACCCTCTGATGAAGCTTTAGCTACAATGATGGAGAAGGGGCTGGAGGTGGGTTGAATCAGGGTCATCTGAATCCAAGTCAGACCTAGCACAACCACTGCCTGCGCTTTCGGTAGCAGACTGAGTTGTGGATTACAGACCTTTTAAGATGAACTTTGGATGCTGATTGGGTTTTCGTGGAGGTGTGGTTCAAAGCTGATTAGCTTGTGTCAGAGGCGGACAAGTTAAAACCCTTTCTGATGTTTCGCAAAAGAATATAGCAATTAAGTGTATGACGTAAACAAAAGGCATGTCTTGAAGACATAAAACCTGGAGACTCTTAGCTTTCTGCTTCTGAATGCAGAAAAAACAGAAGTAATTTTCTTTTGACCAGAGTCTGAAAAAGAAGCTGATTAGTCAGTCACTTCATTTGGATGGAGTTAAATTGATCCCAGATGCTAAAGTAAAAAACCTTGGTGTTATTTTTGATCAGGGCCTGTCTTTTAAATCTTATATAAAACAGGTTTCTAGAGTTTCCTTCTTTAATCTCCTGAATATATCCTGCCCACTTCGGCAACTTTTATAGACAGCTTTTATTGTTTCATACTGTTTTCAGAACATTTCCATTTCTTAAAGTGCAGCAGTAATACACATGACTAATAAAGAATAAACCTAACAATTGAAGAAAAAAAAGAGTTCTGTACTAGTACTCGTCGTCTCCCGCTCTATCCGGAACCGGGTCGCTGGGGCAGAAGACTAAGCAGAGACTCCCAGACTTCCCTCTCCGCAGACACCTCCTCCAGCTCTGTTGGGGGAAGCCCTAGGCGCTCCCAGGTCAGTCGAGAGACATAGTCTCTCCAGCATGTCCTGGGGCGTCCCCCTTGGCCTCCTCCCGGTGGGACGTGCCTGGAACACCTCCCGAGGGAGGCGTCCAGGGGTCATCCAAAGAAGATGTCCGAGCCACCTCACTGACTCCTCTCGATGTGGAGGAAAACCGGCTCTACACTGAGCCTCTCCCGCATGACCAAGCTCCTCACCCTATCTCTAAGGGAGAGCCCAGCCACCCTGCGGAGAAAGCTCATTTCAGCTGCTTGTATCCGGGATCTCGTTCTTTTGGTCATGATCCATGACCATAGGTAAGGGTAGGAACATAGACCGGCCGGTAAATTGAGAGCTTTTTCTTTTCGCTCAGCTCTCTCTTCACCATGACAGACCGGTGCAGCGTCCGCATTATTGCAGCAGCCGCACCGATCCGTCTATCGATCTCCCGCTCCATTCTTCCCTCACTCGTGAACAGGACCCTAAGATACTTGAACTCCTCCACTTGAGGCAGGGACTCTCCTCCAACCTGAAGGGGACAAGCCACCTTTTTCCGGTCGAGAGTTCTGTTGACAGCTATTTAATTTCCTTATTGGTTTAGAAATGCAAAACATACTCTGTCTAATTATACATTATACTGTGTAAAGTATGATCCCTTTTTGATAAAAAAAAATAACGACAATAACAGTACAGATAGATATTTCTAATAATATCTTTACAATGTGAGGATATGTTTCTGTTAAAGATAAATAAGTGTTATATTTGCTATTATTTTGTCCATGTCTTTTTTTCCTTTCGCTCTGTTTTGCTGTGTTTTTTCTTCAATGAACATTCACTGTTGCAGATTTTTACAGAAGAGGATTAGGGCCACCGAAAAAAAAAAGGTCAACTGATTTTTTAATTTTATTTCAGTTTAATATGGGGGAAAAAGTCAGAATTCTGACTTTTTCCTCAGAATTCTGACTTTAATCTCAGAATTCTGATTTTTTTTTCTCAGA
>NW_015150652.1:57470-78453 GCF_000732505.1 Cyprinodon variegatus
AAAGTCAGAATTCTGATTTTTTTTTTTCTCAGAATTCTGACTTTTTTCTCAGAAATCTGACTTTTTTCTCAGAATTATTACTTTTTTCCCCATATTTTCTGTGACCCTAATCCTTTTACGTAGATTTTTTATTTCTGCCATAAAAAATGTGTCCACTTGGTGGCAGTATACCTCCCTAATCGCCTGTGCTCCGCTTTTAATGCGAACGAAGAAAAACCGCACAAGCTCCCAGGCAGAAAATGGCTGCTATGCATTGTGGCTTCGGTATCCCTGTTTTTTAAGACTTTATCTGTGTTGTTTTGCCGGTATAAGAAATATCTCTAAAAGGAAAAACGTTATGTTCAAAAAGGCGAAAAGAGTGAACTTGCGGCGAAGGAATGACTCCGACGAGGATGAGCATGAGGACAGGCAGCCTCAGCCGCTGTCTCTGGCGCCCACATCCTTCGGGCCTGTGGTAGAAATCCCTTTCATGGAGACCAGCGGAGCTGCGAGCAGCGACGAGAACAGTTACAGTAACGGCTTTCTGTCCAACTTAAACTTCGCGAGACCTATAAAGAAGGAAAAGAAGATCAAAGATGTTGCCCCTGTCGCTCCTCCTACTAAGGCCAGTTTGCTGAGTTTCGACGATGAAGAAGGTAACCATGCTAATGTAGCTAGCTGGTCAAAATTAGCAAAATAAACTGTCAAACTTGAATCAAACCGTTGCTCTCATAAATGCAATATCACACACATTTATTGCGTGGGAGCTGTTCCTTTTCACCTGATTTAATTCTTGTCTGTCTGGTCATTTAAACAGAGGGATCCGAGGTGTTCAGAGTGAAGAAACCCAACCACAGCAAGAAGATTGTCAAGCAGCTGAAAAAAGAATATAAAGAAGATTTGCAGAAAACTGGAACTGTGAAACAGGAAACCAAATCAGGTGAGATGCACTGTTGAACATGTGCAAAGGCATAATGAGATGATATCCTCCAGGTATGTGGCAAAAGGAGAGAAAATAGACAGTATCTGAATGACAGAAGGAGACTTGGTTTATCTGGGTAACATTCAGTATGGCTAGGAGATATTTTAGTAAAGGTTATTGGACACACAATAAGAACACCAAATGCATGTCTAGAGGTATATGATACATTTCTAGACATTTTGGAATAGTTTTATAAACAAATAAAATAATGTTCAGGTCCCCAGTTTCCTTTTTTACCAGTTTGTACCCGCATATCAACACAGCCTGCTTTCATTTCATATTTTTCAAAGATACCATTTTGTACTGTCGTGGGGGCAAAAAGTATTCAACCATTCACTCCTGTTAAATAAAAGGAGGATAAACCGGATTTCAGTCAGTCGGCATTTTATTACCTCTTAGCAAAGAGAGAACCAGACATCATTGGACGGTAATCAGCCGTGTTCTGATCTTTCCCCCTTACTTACAATTAAGGAAATTAGTCTGAGTCAAAACATATTACAGACACTTTGGTTAAGTTGTAACATGTTATGATTAAACCTTGAAAAAGAATCAGTTTGGTCATGGGAATAGTATTTTCTTCTATGCAAACACTCCTTATTCAGACATTGTGTGGCCTTGCAGGTGAAACAGACTGATTAAAAACATTTTTCAGTGGATAAATAGCGTAACTCAATTTATGTAATAGGAGAAATATGCATTTTCCAACCACAGTATCCAAAAAATAGCATATTAATTTCTGATTATAGAAATGATCATACTATTATCATACTTCACTATGCATGCAACTTTGTTATTAAGAGCGAAGTAAAGTTGGTGTTCATCAAAGTGAAAAGGAAAAGGGATACAATGTTCATAAGAAAATGGTGGTAAGTGGATGATGTTCTTTATGACATAGTTCTGGACTCTTAGTAATTTATTCAAATATATGAGAGAACAATCTTTGTGACAGTTTATCCCTGTCAAAAGCTTTTTTTTCTTTAAAGGAAAAGTCCAGTAGGCAAGGAATAATCAATGGATCTTTATCTATACCTAAAACTTATATGTTTGTTGTGATTTAATGAATTCTGCGTTAATCAGTAAAAAAAATGAAAATAATTTTCGTTGCGATCACTGAGCCTGGGAGTGGCCATTTTTGCCCCCGTATAGTAACACCTCACTCCTGACATCTTCCAGCAGTGACGTCACGGTGCTGTAAGCCGAGCGCCATTCTCCCCACTTTACAAGCAAAATAATGGGAGCTACTAGACACATCTGCAATCCACAACAATTATTTAAGATTTCGAGAGGACTTCACCATTGAAATTCGAGAGAACTATAGTAAAATTGACAATGCCCACGTGCATGGCAGTTGCAATACATCGGGTAAAAGTGGAAAAAAAAAAATTTGTTATTCCACCTTTCTGTTTCATGACCCACTAAGGACGTGTTTGTTGTTGGATTGCCAACTTGAAGAAGGAGGATTTGCCATCGAACTTCTGGCCAGAGAAAAAACACGCCATATATAGCCAACATTCCAAAGAATGTTTTCAAAATGACTTGGATAATAGGATGTTGCGACAAACACCAGATAGTACATTGGGACTTACTTAAAAGCCGATACCATGACGTTACAAACCGGGAGGTGGCAGTTGTGTTCTCTGACAAACATGGATGTCTCTGGTGAAGCACATTCAAATTAAAATGACTCTTGATTAAAAACGTGTATCATTTTTTTTGCAGTATGTAATAATTTTATTTTTTAAAGTACTTTCAGAAGTGTGAAATCTGAACGTGACCGGACTCTTCCTTTAAAATAGACTATAAGGGTAAGGTTAACTAAACCTCTAGTTAACCTCCTTTTTGCCATAAGAAATCATGAAAAACTGCAGAAATTGAAAAAAGACAGGAAGATCAAATTACTGTTGCCACTTTATTTTTGTTTTTTTCAATAACTAAAATGTTTGGTCGGCAAGGCATTCATAGTTTCTGTTTACAAAATCCCACATTCTCAGAATATGATAATGCAGTAACACAAGTAAAATGAAATCTGACACAAATTATTTCATTCTATAAGATCCCTTTGATCAGTAGTTTCAACAAATGAGTTAACCAGTTAAAAAAAGAATACCTACTTTTATACATTCTTTTAAGTTATTATTTTTGAAAAGGTTTGTTTAATTTGACATTTAAGACCCTGGGAACACCTCCTGATTTAGTAAGATATATCCAACCTCGATCAAACCTTTTCCATTGCACACTTAAGATCAGCGCTATCAAGCTACGTTTTAATTTAGGGCGACTTTTGCATTATCAGGTCTTTAAAAGGATCTGTTTCAGCTGTAATGAATGAACCGTTTTATTTGTTCATTTCACTTACAAAGGGCACGCTACTCTGGTATTAAAACTTTAGTCCTATTAATTTTTACTTATGGCCACTCTATACACCTTAAAACAACATATGCCTCTATTTTATGTTATAATGTGCTTGTTTTGGCTCTTGAGAGCTGGATAAATTGCAACGATGAGTCAGCTTCAACTAGTGGGCCTTGAGTTTGACATCTAGATTCTTTTTATGGATTGTTTCAATATAAAAGGGTTGCAAAATATGAAATGTTTATTTATAAATTTATTTTTATGCATTTTACCAGATGTTCCACCTCCACCAGTGTTTACCGTAAAAGAGGAGGTTATCAGCAGAGCGAGCAGTGAACATGGGGAGGAGGAGATGGAGGTGGAGAGTGGCGATGAACAGGATGAAGACAAAAAAGCCCAAGGCGGTCAGCTGTCCAGGGGCAGGAACATGGGAGCATCATTTAACACACTGTCCTCCCTTACTAGCCTAAAGCCAGGTACTACTCCCACAATTTACCTTTCAGATAGGTTAAAACAAAAAAGAAATGCTTAGATAAGAAACCTCTAATTCTGCTTCAGGAGAGATCCCTGATGCAGCGTTCATCCACGCTGCCAGGAAGCGCCGGCAGCTAGCCAGAGAGCTGGGCGGGGAACCCCCTCTGGTCGAAGCCGAGCCTTCCAAGAAACATCTGATGCAAGATGACAGAGATGGCAGCGATGATGAAGATGAGGACGAGAAGAGAATCCGCTTTAGTGGAGTCAAGAACAAAAGTCAGAGGCAGAAGAGATTGGTACTGCCCTGTTAAATAATTTATCACATGGACCATATTATACCATTCTCTATCAGTTTAAATAAACGTCCTCTTCTAATGTTTGCAGGTATTGAGGGTAGTGATGATGAAGCACTGGATACAGGTCATGATGAGGAGGTGAGCCGCTGGGAGCAAGAACAGATCAGGAAAGGAATCAGCATACCTCAGGTAAGCTGCATCTCTAACTCACTGAGATATACTGCAGAATTAAAAAACAAAATACCTGCAGTACCTCTGTGGACCCCTTAGGGGTCAAGGACCCCTGTTGAAGATCTCCTGTGTGGCGAATATTAAAACAAGGAGGTTGTTTTCATATCTACAAACACAACTGAAATAGTTGGCAGTTTAAAAATCAGCCACAATTTGTCCTTCTGTTTGTTGGATAAGTATTTGGAAATTAGATTGCTTCTCTGAGTGAGAAGATAAAGACTAGACTGTTATTTTCTTCCTTGTTGCTTTCTTTTTTTACTTAAGTCCTCAGGAGAAAGTAATGGAAAAACGAAAGGAGAGCAGAACTGACTTGGACTTGGACATAGTCATTTTGTGTATGCAAAATGACAATAAAAGTTGTCTAAGTCAGTTCTGTTCTCGTTTTATTGTTTTTCCTTTTTCCTCCCTTTATGCCTGATCTTCATGGTTTATTCTGCTTCTCTTACTATTGTTAAACTCCTTTTCTTTCATTTCTTACTTATTTACATAATTTCTTACTTGCTAGACTTTGTCTTCTTCCCTGCTTCATTTCCCATTCCATCTTTACTTTATAAATTGAGCATATTTTTCAGAAGTATTTTTCTTTGTCAGGTTCCTACATGGTTTTTCTGTTGTTGTTTTTTTTTTTTTTTTTTTTTTAAGCCAGACTTTGCTGAAAACATCTGCTGTGAAGTTATACTGAACAGTTATTTTGTATTTTTAAAATGGGACATAAATGCACTGAGAACACCGAGATAATTTGGATCTGGGAAAGTAAAGTACAATTGTGTAAATAAATGCATAGGAACTCTTATTGAACCACTGAAATATGAATTACCCCTTTCATCTTTTTTCATTTTTGTTAAACTTAGCAGCTCTGCTTATCAAGGATATGCTTTGCTTGTTGTTATTTATCAGGTTCAAAGCAGTCAGCCAGAGGAGAGCACAGCCTACTACCAGAACAGCTATGAGACTCAACCCTACGGCTCCTCGTACAATATGCCTTTCACCTACAGTACAGTGGCTCCACAGCCTGGGAAGATACCTGGCCTCTCTGACAATGTCTCTGTTCACTACGGGGCCCCTGTCTGTGATCTAACCCCAGTATCCATCGATCTGGTAAAGAAACGCCTGCGGGATAGGTAGGTTTTGCAGGAGTTTGCTACTAAGTCTAGTATAAGTGCTCACCTCACCTGCTGCCCCCATCAGTGTGCCATGGTCCTGAGCACCCAGCAGAGTTATCTACACATCAAATGTCCAAGAGGCAAAATATGTCTCCGCCTTTTGGTATTTTTCACCGTCTCTTTCCCACCCTAAATCTACCTTACTCGTTTTCGTTGTATTTCCTATCTCTATTATAGGCTTTCCCAGATGCATGCAGGCAACAGCGCGAATATCAAACGCTACGAACAGATCAGGGATGACCTGGAGTCCTCTGAGAGCACCATCCAGCAGCTTGAGGGTTCCTCCAACGATAATGCTGATCGATATAAATTCTTGCAAGAGATGCGAGGGTATGTTGGAGACTTGCTTGAGTGTTTCAGTGAAAAGGTAAGGGAGAATTTATCTGTGGTCTGATAAGCTGCTTGCTGTTTTGTGTCTGTAATCCGGGAACTTTATGCGAATTTGAACATATAAAGTCTAATAAAATAAAATTAATATTACTCATATAAGATGGTGGGAAAAAGTTTATATATATATTAAGTTTTAAACACTAATTGGAGCCCTAAAAAGACAGAATGTAATCACCAAGGAATGACATGAGCACAGATGTTTAGAACAAAACAAGAATACGTCATTAATCTGTCGATTTTAGAGATGCACAGAGAAATACTCTATTAACATATATATATTTTTTTTTTTAGTTTATCTTATCAGAAACTATTAATATTATTTATTTTTTTATTTTTTGCTTAGGGCTTTTTGTTTCATATTCAGCCGGGTGCATTGGCAACAACACCGAATCCTTTTGTTAAGCTGTTTCAAAGTTTGTGAGGTATTCAAACTGAAGCCAGTGGATGTCCAAAGTTGTAAGGAATTTATAACTACCCATACCTTCTACTACACTATGCCTGTGGTTTAATTGGCATTCAAGAGGGTGAGAGAGAGAGATACTTTGAGCAGAACAGCAGCGCTAAAAGAGACCAGTGCATTTGTTCTGTTTGAACTTTCAGATATGAACCCTGTTCTTGTTTTGTAACATGTCTGATTGGTAAGTTTGAAAAAGCCTTTTGAAAATCTGGGGATTTAAAATTGTATTCTTTAGGGAATACAAATGGAGGCTAAAGTTCTTTAATGCCAGTCACATTACTGTCTGGTTTAAGATGACAAATTGTAACCTTGATCATTTATTCCTTTTCTCAAACAACTTTAAAATCCTATTTTACAGAGACTGCTCTCTAACACACCATGATGTAATCTCCCCTTAATGGCTGCTCAGGATAAGAATGTTGAGGGCGAAAAACATTTTAAATACTGTCTATATCTTTTTAAGCTTTATCTGTTTAAGAGAAATAGAACCGGTGTTTCAAAGCTTTATGAAAGGCAAAGATCAGAAGTCTTTCATAGCGTGTTGATATGGGCATCTCTGATGTATTTACAACTACATGCATGTCCAGACATATTAATCGAATCTTGATCTTGCAGCACCAGATTTCAGCTTATAATGCGCAGAATGATTGACAGAAAAGTGTGCTGTTTAATTTTACTTTAGGGTTCCTTTCATTCAGTGTGTAATGTTTGTACCTGAATCGTATGCTATCTGTATTTTGTTAAAAATTATACCTCTTCTGGTTTTCACTCTTAACTTTAGTTTACAACATTGAAGCGTAACAATACATTTTTTTACTAGAAACCAGGGATGATTTCTTTCCAGCATTGTACTGTCCAACGTATTGCTGTTAAAGTACGCCCCAGTGCCTCGGAGTCCCGCTTTTGCTAGGTCAGAGGTCACAAAAAGCATCATATCTTTCAGGTGCCTGCTGTCCTGGAGCTGGAGGCTGCCATGCACCAGTTACTAAGGCAACGGGCTGCACGGCTTGCCCAGAGAAGACAGGATGATATTAAAGATGAATCGTCGGAGTTTGCAAGCCTTTCAAGTCAGTCCATCTTGAAGGTTTTTATGATTTATTTGAAACAGCCTCGTTGGTTGTGTGCCTGAGCGTATGCTTGTCTTTGTTTCACATCCTTGTTCTATTTTGCACCCATTAATGTACGCTTGAAATTCTGATTAAAGTTAATTGACTGGTGATTTGTGTGATTGAGCATGTGAGAGTATGGGAAGAGTGCAATTTGAGCTGCTGATTTTCGCAGCTGGTTGTTTTAACTTGGCTCAAATTATGAGCAATCAAAGAAAGATGTCATTAAACATTGGCTTCTGGCTTTACATTCTGAACTGGGGTTACAGCACGGTAAGTTCTATGAGATATTACACAAAGTATGTGTGACGGATCTACTTCTGCAGTTTATAATAGAATAAGGAGAAGGTTTGCATATTTAAAGGTTCATATTTCCCATCGTGCTTTAGTGTTTTATCTCTTGACATTTAGGTTTTCTTCTAATAATACTTAGAATGTAACATAGAGGGAAATTAAAGGTTTTATTTTGTTATTCAGTTTAGCCTTTAACATTAAGCCTGTTTTTTTTCAGATAAAGCTGTCATGGCGCCCAGTCTGGACTCATTGGGTCGAGACCGTGTCGCATACCAAGAGCACAGTCGGCAGAGGAGGATAGCTGAAAGAGAAGCTAGAAGGTTTGAAAGTTTTCTTTTTTCTCCAGCTGCTTTGCTTCTGCTTCTAGGGTGTTTGTTTGGTGGAGGGTTTTAACTCTGTTTAACCACCAGAGGGGGTAATTAGTCAGAGGATAATGGGTATGAATCAGACTTTTGAAAAGGCTGCTTTTTATTCGCTCTTCTCTTTTAAACAATTTTACTTATTTCAGGAAAAACTGGAACTGAGTTGTAAAAACAAAATTGAAAAGCAAAGATACTTCTGGGTAGAAACCAAATTTCTGTTTCCTTGAATGAATCATGTAATTTGAGATTTATTTATTTTGAAAATGTATTTAACTTAATTGAAACTTAATTCAATGGTTTTAAAACTCTATTCTTAGCTTGTATGTATTTTTTTATTGAAAATTTGATTAGTCTTTTTTTAACTTTAGTTTGAGAATTATATGAGTGTCTACTCATAATCACTTGACAGGCACCTACAATAAAGAAATTGACAAATAGGAAAAAAAAAAAAACAACTACAAAGTTTAAAGTAAATGAAAGACTAATGGAATATCCTGATATTTCTCTGTAAATGGATATATTAGGACTTCCAGAAACTGGATATCAAAGTATTCTATAAGCTACAGCCTAGGCAGATTGTTTAGGCTGTTTGAATTATATCAGAGCCCTTTTTTTATCTTTACAATTGGAGTGATTAATTGGTTAACTTAAAATCTGGACTTTTTTTTTTTACCCAAAAAAATGCACCTCTTTCACTTCTGCAAAAATCGAATTTGTCATAGTTTCATTATTTATTGGGAAATATTAACAAACATTTTGGTAAAAATAAAAGCTACTTTATGAAAGAACTGTGTGAAAATCAATTAATTCGATTCGGTAAAAAAAAAATCAGTTTTTTTTAACTCGTATTGCCCTATTTGCAGTATTCTCTTTTATTCTCATTAAAAACATGTTAAAACAAGCCTTTTTTAAGTAAGCTATGAAAAGCATTCAGGCAGTCAAACTGACCCATTTTCCGTTTAAACAATGGTGATTATGATGCTTTTCTAACAGGTTGTTTTATAGAATCATTTTGCTGCAGACCTTTAATCTAACAGGCTGTATTTGTGTTTGGGACCAGAACTCGTCGACGACAAGCAAGAGAGCAGAATGGGAAAAGGGCTGAGCATAAAGAAGGCCTGTCATCTGATGATGAGGAAACTTCTACTGACATCACCAGCTTCAACATGGAAAGAGGTAGGCCTACACATTTTGAATGCTGCAAAACAATAATAGTAATAATAATAAAAAAAAATACTTATAAGAAGTGAAATTCTGAAATCCCAGCAAGATATTTGAGCAAATCCTTACCCTCACATTTTGTCCCATCCAGACCGTATCAAAGCAGAAAGTAAAAAAGTATTTGAGGATGTGGTGGAGGACTTTCATTCTCTTGACTGCATCAAATCCCGTTTTGAAGTGTGGAGAAAGGAATACCCGGACTGCTACAGAGACGCTTACATCGGCCTCTGTTTACCCAAACTCTTCAATCCTTTAGTTCGTCTGCAGCTCATCACGTGGAACCCTCTCGAGGTAAAGATATTTTTTTTATGCCAAAATTAGCATTTTCTGATTGAAAATATAATGTTTTACAACTGTTTTTTTATGTGTTATTTATGTAGGAGCCGTGTCCAAACTTTGAGTATATGCTGTGGTTCGAGTCTCTTCTGTTTTATGGATTTGAGGAGCACATAATGCTTCAAAAAGAAGACGAGGACATTGGATTGCTTCCCGCTATTGTAGAGAAAGTTCTTCTATCCAAACTGTCAGGTAGTGAATTCTGTATAGCTGCACTAGGTACTTTATTTATTTGCATGAAAAAAGTACAAATGTTTACCATGTGTTGTGTTTGTGGTAGTGCTGGCAGAGCAGGTGTGGGACCCGCTGTCAAGCAGTCAGACAGCAAGGCTGGTGAGCTTCATTCACAGACTTGCTGGAGGTTATCCAACTGTGCTGCATGGAGACAACCAGTACACACAGGTAGAGCAGGCTTTCCTTGATGTCTGCAAACAAGTACCAAAATGCACAATAACATATCTGTTTAATTAAAAAGAATTTGAGTTAACTTATTTTTGTCTGTTAGGAACTTTTGAAAACGATAGTCATGAGGACCCGGCGGACTCTGGATGAAGACATCTTCCTTCCACTTTACCCTAAAAAGTATGTTTAAAAAAAATACAATTATTTTTTATTGTAAATGATCTGATCTTTATAAGAAAATCTGTTTTCTATTCAGTGTTATGGACAACAAGAACAGTGGTGCCTACCTGTTCTACCAGCGACAGTTCTGGTCCTGCATAAAGGTATGTACTCATTAATGATTATTACTCAAGTAGAAGTATAAATGCTACTGTATAAAAACACTTTTTTAGAAGTTATAGTATCAACTTAAGCTTTCTATTCAAGTAAAATTGTAAAAGTACCCTTTTTAAAACTACTTAAAGTATAAAAGTAAAAGTAATGCAGTAAAAAATTGACAAAAAATGTTTCTAAAATTCTGGATGATGAACTTGCTTAATTTTCTTACTTTTATAACTAATAGCGACAGTATCAAATTTAACTTTGCATCAGCTGAGCAACTATATATTTTGGTGCATAACAAACTCCAAAAACAAAGAAATTAATTGTCTGGATGAAACTAATTGTCTTTATAGCCATAACGACAATGAGCTTAAATGAAACAAATCTAACAAGTCTATTTTTATAATGTAAGGAGTAGAAAGTAGAGATAATTACAAAATAATTTAGAGTAGAAGTAAAAAGTTGTCTAAACGTATTTACTCCAGTAAAGTATAGATAGCCGAAATTTCTATTGAAGTACAGTGACAAAGTATTTGTACCTTGTTACTTGACAACTTTGTACTTTTGGTCCTTTTTATGTCGTTGTTTTTTCCTAAATCAGCTGTCAGTCAAACAGTCACTGGAGTCTCACTTATAGCGATCTGGATAACTTTAATAAAAATAAGTTTATGTATGCCAACTGTTTGTATTTCGATTTTATGTTACCTAAAATATTTTCATCTTTTTGTTTATTTTTCCATTAGCCTGCTTGTGTAAAAGATTATAATTTGTTTTTGAGTAACTGGCAGAAACGCCACAAATTACCCTCACATTCAATGCAGACAAGGAGAAATATAAGTGCTTTAGCATTTTAAACAAAATAAGTAGTTTAAGCTGTTCAGTAGCAGTGAAAATTTTTTCACACACAAAAAGAAATTAACAGATAAACTGTTTCAGATTATGTTTTATTTTGGAAATAAGGCATTGAATATATATGGCTGTACAATCCTCCGCTACTCTGTCAAATAAAATGTTTCACCACAGTGTTGGTTTATGAAATTAAAGCTAATTAGTTATATTTCTTAGTGTCTAAAGTGTGGTTAAACTATTTTTTTATACAACAGAATGTTAACTTTAATCCAGAAAAAGACAATTTCATTATAAGAAAAACACAGAATCTTAATATAGTCAACTGAGCCAAAGCAAAGGCATTAGGATGGTGATGTGCAACGTTACTTGTACTTTTCATAGGAGTTAACCAATTAAAATCCAAAAGATAAATGTTAAAAAATTATGTATTCTGCTTCAATAATACATTTTCTTTGCACAGCTGCTTGGCAACATCATTCAGTGGGATGGCATCTTATCCTTTTCCTGTCTGAGGGATCTGGCTTTGGACAGCACTCTTAACAGATACATCCTCTCTGCACTTCAGAGTACAGATATAGGAGAGGAGAATGTGCAGAAGTGCCAGAAGGTGAGATATTCAGATTAAAAATTAAATTTAAATATATATATATATATATATATATATATATATATATATAATATATATATATATGAGTATTGTTTTCCTTGAAATTCTTTCTAAATATTTGAAGAAGAAGCTAGTAGGCATTTTTTTTTTCTGGTTCATGTTCTTGTGTAAAAATGTGACAAAGCAATGCTTTTCCCTGTGAAATTAGAACAAGTTGTGTGGAAGGACAGTGGGTTACAGGGTCACTTTTATTTGCCACAATACAAACAAATTAAGTGATATTCAGAGAGGGCATTTAAGGTAGCATCATCACATCAAAGCAACATGTTCATTCAGAAACCTTTCAGCTGATTGACTGGATGCTGTTTAGATGCATGTATACCCACTTTGATATAGAGCTAAAATAACTAGAATTCTAAGAATTTCTTGTATTGTTTGAATGCATTTTTATGATTTGTGAGAATTTTATGTAGGGTTAAGCCCCTTAACTTTGTAGTTTTAAGTTATTTAAAATAAAGCATAAAGAGTTTGTAAATTTACTATTTTCTGTAAATTTCTTAACTTAGTTAAACATAAATGATGTGCCTTACATGTAAAAATGAATCCATTATTATAAAAAACTATTATATAGCATTAGTTATTACACTTTTTTTTTATGAATTTCTTTTAAGCTCTTCAATCCAAATCAGGTGTTAAACCTTTTTTTTTATTTGTGACTCACTGTTAAAAGTCACTAAAATGGTTGGTTGTTTTTCAGGTGGTGGAGTGTTTGCCAGTACAGTGGTTCTCAGGGCTGAAAGGCCAGCAGACCCTTCCTCAGTTGGAGCCCTTGTGTCGCTACCTCACACACCTAGCTAACACTCTGCACCGCAGCAGTGTGCGGGGTTCTGATATTGAACGGCGCACCGCTAAGTAAGAAATACTATGTTCCTCTTTAGATTATTCTGATGATGGTTTGTCTTTGTTTAAAACGTTTTTAGGCATTCATGTAGGACTGAAACAATTGGATTAATTTTGATTAATTGATTATCTAAATAATCAATTAATTTATTAATTGTTAACTGGAGGATAGAGACTCTAAAACGTGCCTTTACCTGACAGAGCAACCCAGTTAGAGCAGTAATTATATTAAAATTGTAAAAAAATATATTTGAATATTTTGCATTTAAATTGAAGAAAATCTTGTTTGTCCGTCGATTGGTCTAACTAGCCTCCCTAAGTGGAAACGTTTTAGTTTCTCCTGGTTTGAATTTGTAAAAAGTCTTTAAGGAACATTTGGCTATCCAATTATTAATCGATTGATTGAAAAAATTAAATAAATTTGCAAAATAATTGTTTGTTTTAGTCCTACATTCATGTTTGTTTCACTTATGTTTTTAATGTAATCACTGTATTGTTTTTACATATTCCTATAATGATTTTCATAAATCCTGTGTCTACCAATAGGGAGCAAATAAGGGAAGTGGTGAAGATGTTGGGACGCATGAACGCCCTGGACCACATCATCGCCGTGGCAGAAGAGCAAGGCGTTAAAGACATCAAACAGCTCATGGAAGTGAAATAATAGAATACAACCAGAGACTGCTCTTCCTCTACCTTTTGTTCTGTACATTGGAAGCCAATTAGGGTTGGTTGAAAAATGTGCAATAGGAGAAATATTAATTCAGCACTTGTTGCATTCACAAGATTAGAGTACTCTGTAAATATTGTGAATAATGTACAGTATTCTTTAACACCAGCTGGCACAAAGCTGAAATAAAATCCTGTTTTGCTAAATCAGAAGGCACACAATGGATACATTTTAGACCCATAATTTATTATAAAAATGTGTCATCCTGAAAACA
Source organism: Cyprinodon variegatus (assembly GCF_000732505.1). Classification (NCBI taxonomy): domain Eukaryota; kingdom Metazoa; phylum Chordata; class Actinopteri; order Cyprinodontiformes; family Cyprinodontidae; genus Cyprinodon; species Cyprinodon variegatus. The sequence continues at coordinate 71,137 of NW_015150652.1, forward strand.
TTTTTGAATGTCTTGACTCTCAACCCCACTATTTAGTTATTGTTTTTTACTGCTAACATTGGCTTTGTTCAGATTGTGTTAAAAGATAGATGTTACTTGCTTCTTTTTTTCAGCCCAGTCTTAACCATAAGCACCTTCATCACATCCAAAATGTTCTGAAAGTTTGTAAGTTATGTTTTTATTGTGTTTTCCTGTGAATAAAACAAATGGTATTCGAGTTCCATATTCCCTATTGAAATTGATAATGTATATAAAAATGCATTTCAAGTCCTAATTTCTGCTCATTTGAATCAATCGCTATTAACCTCTATCCATTCGGGCATTTCATAACTTTGATCAAAATTACTTAAAACATTCAGAGGTTTAAAGTATATGAAAAAAATTAGCTATATTCAGGAGTTTTCAATATCAAAGGGATAAGTAGAATTAAATCAGAAAAAAATGAAATACCAAAGGGAATAGATATTGAACATTTTAATCTATTAGGTTTTTTTTATTACATTTGTATGAAGAAACTAGTCACACACCTTGCTTAGATGTGAATTCAACCCATTCCAACCAAACTAAAGCTCTTCTTTTTCCTTCACTCTGACTTTTGTTCTTTCAAAACACGGAGACATGTCAAGTAATTGACTCAGCCATTCTTTCAGTTTGGATTGGGCTATTTTCTTGCTTGGAGGTCTCTTCATTCCTCTATTCACCTTCTTTCCAACTACCAGGTCATCCTTTATAATAAAACGGTCTAGGAATAAGTCTGTCTTAAATTAAGTGTATTTACCCTGGATTTGAGTAGCTAAATAAGATGCTTTGCCAGTGGATTGGAGATTCTAAATAAGGTAATTAGATAATATACACTTGAAATAAGACGATGAATTTTTTTTTCTTATTTTAAATGTAAATTGTCTTGTTCCATTGGCAAATTGTCCCTCTTACCATCTCAATTCAAGAAAAAAACACATTTCAAGAAAAATGACTTATCTAGATTTTGATTTTTTTTTTTCAGTGTACATTTAAAGACGGGTTTGCTATAACACTAACCCTTTTTATGTGTACAGAACAGGTAATTTCCGACATCTGGTTCGAATTGTATATGAGTTCCCTCATGAGATATATTTAACTATTTTGTTGTTCACATATGACAATTATTTTTGCAGCTTATTGCTATTTGCCTCTATCCAGTCCAGTCCTTCCCTTTTTTGGGTAAGATCTAAAGTCAGAGTTAAGGAGGGGTAAAATTTAGGAATATCTGAGCTGTTGCCAAAGTCTCAGATTAGTCTGGATTGGGTTGAAGTACTGCTTCTAATTGCAATCAATTAACCTATCAATTTTATGAATGGCCTCTGAATCTGTCCCAGACTCTTGAATCAGTTCCACTCTCTCTATATTGCTGGTATCCAGTTTCCACCCCCAGTTAACCTTCTGTTAGTAGGTACTGTCTCTAGGCAGATTGTCACTTTTGAAATGTGATTTATCCTTTTGCAGGTTACCAGGAACTTTGCAGTCCAAGGTCATCATTATGAACACAAAGTTATTTATATGTTTATAATTATAATATTAGTAAATACACTAATAACATTAACTTTTGTCTTTTGACCTGAGTTACTAAGAAACTTTGCAAAGATGCATTATTTTGGACCAGCTTATACACATGCAACATGCTTTGTTAGTGTTTTGTGAACTTTTAAAGATCAAACCAAATTCAGAATACGCTGCAAAGCTTATAAAGGTTTTCTAATTGATTTTGAAATCTCTTTTTTTTTTTCGTAAAAATAAATAAATATCGGAATTGTTTTTAATCACTAGACCCAGCAAAGTAATCATCTGATTTGAATAGTAATAAACGGGCGGAGCTGCGTTTGGGTGACTCCCTCCTCCGCCTGAGCAAGTAGGCTACTACCAAAAAAATCATAAAGTACTATCTACCTTTACGGACACTTGTAAAGCTTATTAAGCAGTTAGTCGCGGAGTTTTTTTTTTTGTTAAATTGTTTATTCTGCAGACTTTTGGAAACTCTTATGTTGGAGCTCTTCCTTGCGGACAGACGGGGCTTTGGCACTACTCAATTGTAAATACATTCGCTTGTATTCCGTTCTTTTTTATTATTATTTTGCATCCAAGTTTAGATAAAAAATGTTCTGATATAGTCCAAATTTATACTGTGGCCCTTAAGCTAATGATGGCCTTTGAACGCATGTGTCTTAATTTTCATTTCAGTTTTTTTTTTTTTTTAAGTCTTTCTGGATGTGCAAGCAGAGAACTGAGTTACATAATGTCCTATTTCCTCGAACACAGCTTGTATTGGTGTTGGTTGATCCCTGATGCAGGTTACTTAAAAAAAAAAAAAAAAAGGGCTTAGAACTGTCGGGACAATCAATTTTTCATATTTAAATATCTTTCTTTAATTCATCTGAGTTCTGGTGTGGGAAGAGCTCTTATGAACGATTCAGCGGGTGGGCCGTGAAGGCAACATGCGGAGTGAGAGCAACAAGTGGTCTCTGTCAGTGAGTGTGAAAAGAAAAAATGTTTCGCAATCGAGAAATAAGCAGACTTTTCAGCTTCGGAAGATTCTCACTCATCCAGGACATAGTAATGTAAAAAAAAAAAAAATTAAACGTATTTTTTAAATCGTTTTTGACGTTAAATTAAATACAAAATAACTCACCATGAACAATGTTATCAGTTTAATTTGGTCTCTGTTTTATTAGGGAATATATTGCTTTGAGATTAAAAATGTATTTAAAAAAAAAACAAAGGGGCCAAAATTTGCATAAATTTTAATTGGTCATATTTTTATTTTAAAAAAGAACAGCTTGACAGCAGATTTTTCAAGTTATATTCCCACAAAATGTTCATTATGTTGTTTTCCAACTCAATAATATTCTGTGATCAGCTCTTACCTTTTCCTGTCTAAAAATTAAATGCATAATAGAAATACATTGTCATATCAAATTAAATACATATAGTTTACTTAGTAAAACTCAGGAATCAGTTGTTTTATTATTATTTTTTTTTATAAAATCTTCACCAATAGCTGTAAACCTAAATATAAACTCCATGTTTATGTATCTACAAAAATAACAGCATTCTATGGCAATATGGTGTTGGAAGAAAGGAGAAGTTGATAACTACTATGTTTAAGAAAAGCATGTCCTTTTAAAGAATGGGGTGGTGAGAGCTGACCTTTTTAGATCCTAAGAGCAACAGTTCAGCTCAGCTTCACTCATTCTAACTTTAGCTGGTCCTAAAGTAGGTCAGTAGTGAGCAAAGCTGCAGACTGCACTAATGCAGGTCCAGTGTGAGTCTAAGGAAGCTTTCCAGGTTCTGTGAAATTGGGAGCTTCATATTTCATCTCTGCTGCATTAGTCCGGTGAGGGCTTGATAGTACCAGCGCAAACTAGTTATTGTGACACAGACATAATGTTGTGCGTTGCCTCACTATAGTGAAAATAAAAATTCTGAGAAAAGACTTTGTTTTCTAGGTACCAGGACACCAACATATATGTAAAATTACATTGTTTCGCTCTGAGGAAATAAATAGCAGCTTTTCTTACTGATATTTCTTTGAAAAATAAAAAAAGAGGATAATTGCATGTGTTTCTTGGCATGGTACTATCGCTTTAAGTGAAAAGCTGATAGCAGTCAAGCTTTGTTTCCTGAAAACATATGATTACATCCCAGAGCTTTAAGATGGAAGCAGTTGTGTTATTTATTCACACAATAGAATCTCATTTCTCCTTTTTTTTCTCGTTGACTAGAAAACATTTTGTGGTTTTATGTTAAAAATTGCCAAACAGCAAATATACAGTAAAGGTGCTGCTGAGATACCTGTCCTTCGTTATCAATAGATTCTGTTTGTGTAGGAAACATTTTAGCCTGACACAGTTCATTGTTATTGGACCGCCATTACTCATAGATTATATCAATGCAGGTGGTGCAGCCGATGATGGTGCCTTGACTTACAGTAGGGTGTGACTGTGTGCTGAATGCAAATAAGCCGCTTCCTTTTTTGGTGGTCGTTACAGAACTTTTCATTTTAATAAAAGTGACAATAGAGAATAGGACATGAGCAGTTATTTACATACACTAAAAATGACAGATAAGCTTTTTTTTTGTCTCTGATATTGTAATCCTTTTTTTTTTTGTGTGATTTATAAATGGCAGAGGCGTCCTTTACCAATATTTCAAAGTTAAAAGTTTACATATATTTCCTGTTTTACTGTTACCATAGTTTTTTTTTTTTCGATAACCAGCACTAGCTTTTTATGTCTTTAGATTTGTGACACCCACTTGAAAACAATGACAATGTTTTCCTTAGGCCATTTTGTTACACATCTAGCTGTAAACTGTTTTATTTTTCACTTGGATGACCCGTTAGTGTCCAATTGTTAATGTCCTTATATATTTAGATATTTTTGAATTCAAAATTTTTATCCACTTTATCTATTTGAGTAATTGTTTCGTTCTGTCCTGCAGTAAATTACCCACACAGCATGATGTTGCTATTCCTTAATCTCACAGTTGTGATGGTGGTATCAGGCTCTCAAGCTTCCTTATTCTTTTTTCAAATATAAAAATGGTATAAAGGTAATTTCATTGTAACATTTTAACAGTTATGGAAGTTTCTTTTCTAAATTTATTTATTTATTTATTTAGGTTATGTATTCCTTAGCACTGAATGACAGCTCATGAGGGAGTCACAGGACTTAATTCCTTGTAGAGAATAGAAGTATATCAGCTTAATGGAGTATTTTCACATTATCTTAAGGGGTTGATATACAAATTTTGCTGCAAAGCATGTTCATCTCTAGAGCAATCGTTGATACAAATGAAAAGATGAACACAGAACTTTTAGGCCTCTAAACCAAATAATAAATCAGACTTCTGGAAATTCACATTTCTCTTCCATTTAAAGGCATAGCAACCTTAATCTTACTGTATTTAAGCTCCCTTAATTTAAAAAGGGAAATAACTCAATCCCTCTCTCATTTTTCGGTCCTTAGCCAACATAAATTATTTAACAAATCATAACTAACCTCAAACAGGACATATTTCATTTGATAAGAAACAGAAAAAAAAGTTATACATTTTTTATATCTGGTTTAGGCATCTGGTGTCAATTGTATTTAAAAGTTTTAATACCGATGACTGATATGTCTCCCAGACAATGCTAAGTAAACGTCAGATTCAAATTAAACTATAATCTTTTACAGATACAGGGCCTTGCAAATGTTTTCACATCCCTTCAGCTTTTCAAAATTTCATCACTTCACTGCAAAAACTTAATCAGTGTTCCTCTGACTTTATGACAGATCAACATTAAGCGGATCATATTTGTGAACTGGAATAAAAATTGATTTGAACATGATTTAAAAGTACAAATCGGAAAAGTAGTCAGGCAGTTGTGTCCCTCTCCGTCCATTCTTAAACCTCTAAATACAATACAGTAAAAGCAACCGTTTAAATTATGCTCCTCAAACCTAGATTTAATAGAAGAGTGGAAAGTAAAAAGATTTAAAAGAAAGCCAAAAAGTATTGTGGTGTTCTTGATGAATTGTGATAGCAACAAACCGTGAGGATGCTTTTCTTCAAGCAGGACAAAGAAAGCAGGACAGAATTCAATGTATGTTGGATTGAGCTGGAAAAGAAAAAACAAAAACAGTTTCCATAAAAGGTAGTTCTGTAAAGAATAGATGCACTAGGGGCTTCATTTCACTAATCTGCAATATTTTGTGTTGGTCTTATTTCAGATCTTAGAAGATTGGAGCTCCATTTTCTATTGCTAATGAGGTGTTGCAAATTAATATACAACCCAGGTTAAATACAGTATGTCGAATAAGGTATAATTTTTTTAATCTTTTTTTATCAAAAGACTATAATGCTGCAAAAAATATAGTGGTACATATTTTTTAGCATTTTTGCACATCCATATTAGAGGCACAGTACATGTTAACGTTATTGAATAAAGTATTTTGTTAATTGGGGTTGAAAACTTAGAACATCTGTGAATGCAGCTATGTCTAAGTAGTATTTAAGTAGGACGTGACTCTGTTTTAGCTCTGACATAACATTTCTGAGGGTGAAACTGTGCTAAATTCATGGTCCACTGTTATTGGTCCCTAGGTCTCACACCCCTTCTAGTGACCAGCTGTGCCCTCCCTTTGACAGACATTACGTCTACTTTTCTGATAACAGATTTACCATATTGTAATTATTTTGATACATGCAGTGGCTTCAGTTAATGCATTTGTGCGTGAAGAGACTATAAGAGTCAACCGCATCATCAAGCTCAAAATTGCAATTGTTACAAAAAGTGAGTTATCTGAATTTGCATACTTTAATTTAATCCCTATAGATGGAATCAGTTTATCATAATGATTTAAGACTAAGTGAGCATAGTAGGATTTACATTCTGATGCATTTAGGCTTGTGCGAAGCAGGTACTTGTTGGGAAATTTGAAAAGAAATGAAAAAGAAGGACTTTTGCAAATGTATGTAAACTGATGGTGTAACTGCAACTTTTTCATCGTGCATGCTCTTGCTTGACTTCAAGCTGCTTGGAATAGCCAACGCATGTGATTCTTCCATATTCTATTTTAAAGTCCTGGCAGTCTATCAGCTTGCACTTCTTACAGCAGTTGAAAAAAGTTAGCATAAATAATATCGAAGGACTTCATTATTTGAAATCTTTCAGACAGATTGATGTTTAAAGTTCACCACTTTAAGGTAAGTGCTTATGAGGGGTTTATTTTTTCTATTTAGCTTTTTTTTCCCCCAATTAATATAATCCTCACCAGGCGCTCTTTACCCAGACACTCAAGGTTGTTTCAGTTGGTCATGATAACCTCTTGTTAAGATGTCATTTTTCTGTGTTATTTATATTAACAGAAAACTTGACGGTGTAGTCACGTCAGAGAGAGGTCACATGATTCAGACGGGCTACCCTACTTTAGCTGTGTTTGTGTATGTGGGCAGATAATCGTCTCTCAGTATTTTACAACTTCCTCTGTTTATCAGCAAAACTAAACCTAGTCTAACAGTCACTTGTTGCATATATTGACAGATTGAAGGGTATTTAATGCCAGAGAGGAAGGGAACCTGCATCCCCTGTTTAACAACATTTCTCAGGAGCATACAGTCAGTTTTACTGTTGGTTTAAACACATTTTATGATCTGTGACACCATGTGAAAAACAATGACACTGCAACCTAGAGGAACCAATGTTAATGACCTCCTGATGTTTATAATATGGGTGATTTGGCTCTCCACTCAGGGTAGCAGATCTTGAGGGGTTCTATGGATATTTGCTAGAGGGAAAAC
>NW_015150652.1:78484-97697 GCF_000732505.1 Cyprinodon variegatus
TGGTTTCAGCAAGAGTGGCCTGGCTTGCTGTTGTGTTTTCGTCGTCGCTCGTTAGTACGTCATATGCTTCGTTGATCCGATTGGTTTATTTGGCCCGTCTATCACCAACATAGGCCAATCGGCTAACCAGTATTTTCGCCCCTTCCCAAAATTACTTCAACGGAAGGTTTCCAGATGGATATGCGGAGCAAATCCATCTGGCGGAGTCAGGTTAGCATTTAGTACCTTTCCAATGAAACCACATCAGTATACATCCTAAATTATAGCTAATCTAGATAAGGTGCCCTATACATTTCAATGTTTTTTTGGTATTTAGAGACCTTGGATGGAGACAACTGTAAAAAAAAAGAAAAAAAAAGCAGTATTTAGTATTATTAGACCATACTTGGAATATTCTAATTTTATTACAGATTATTTCTAACTGCCACAAACTTAAATTGTTGGCATACAGTATAATCATGGCTTTAGCATTGTTTAGTTCCATAAATCTAAGCTGGCAGTGACCTACCTTGATCTGTGCTCAAGATATTTTACCTTCTGATGACCTTATAAATATTTCTGACAAAATTATTGTTTTGCTATACATAACCTATCGAATGTTTTCTGGGTTCCAAATTTCAAAGTTGGAAACCTGTGCCTGAATGTTTCCAGGCAGTAAGTAGGAGAGAGTACATTGTGTACACGGTAACCTTTCTGTTTATGCCATCATGTCATGTTGTTCTGACAAGGGTGACATCTGTCACGGTGTTACAGCGTCACTGTGTGTCAGTCACTCTACTCGGGTAATTTCCTCTGTCGGACATAAGAACGTTTATATACAAACTATTGGAGTTTAAGCTGTTTTTCCTTGTGTCATCGTCCATATGCAGTCTGATTTTTTTATATATATATATTTTTTCTTTAAATATTTTTCATGCTCTCTTTCCCCTCATTGGTCTTTGTGTAGAACCTGTGGTCTATGGTCCATGGCAGCCATTGCCCGATACCCCTGCATAGCTCTCTGTTCTATGGCTGTTGATCATTGCAGGATTATCTTTGTAAGCTCTACCCACTTTTATTGAAAAGTGCTTTTCTGTTTATTGTTGTCAGTGCAGGACTTATCTGTTTCTAACTTCTCTCCTCTTTCTATAATTTATATGCCTTGATGAAAAAGTTGAAATCTTTCACAGGTGTGCAGAGATTTTTCGTTTGTTCTGTGAGACATTGCTTTTCATGACATTCCCCATATGATTGTTTTTTCTTCTTCTTGCACAAAATTGTTTGGAAATGTTTAGGGATTGGTGGTTTTTATCCTGACGTAGTTGAAACACAACTGCAGAAGTCTGATTTAATGGGCCTGTCAAAAGCAATGTAACCTGTTTGACACATTTTCTTTTCCAGCTGGTGAAGATTCTCAGTCATCCAGGTCACAGTCATTCCAAAATGGTTAAAAAACAATCCACTGGACTTTGTTTCTAAGTTTGAAGACATTTCGCTTCCCATCCAGGAATTGAAAAGGTTTGGAAAAAGCTTCCTGGATGGGAAGCGAAAGGTCTTCAAACTTGGAAACAAAGTCCAGTGGATTGTTTTTTTTTTTTTTACTTTTTTGGAATTTCTATTTCAGCTGAAACTTTGTATTCCTTTAATTTGATTTTACATTAAGCTATATGAAATTGAGAACATTTTGATGCTCACAAAAATTTCTGTATCACTGCTGGAAATGTCTGTGATAATTGAATGAAAAAAAACTGCCCTAATAGCCAACCTTTATAAATGACTACAAAGATTTTTTTTCCCTCTAATTATTAAGAAAACAGAAGTTGCCAAAGAAACACTCACTACACTAGAATTTTTTTATTCTTACCTGTAAATGTTTGCCTTATTTTCGAACTTCACTTCATTTAAGTTCAGTTCTGCCTCCTGTAGCGATAATGGCACAAGTGTAATATTTTTCTTGCCCTTAGAGACAAGGGTGTCAGAGTTCACAAAAGAAAGATCCAGTAATTTGAGGTGGACAAAAAAGATTTCTTAGAACGTTTTACTGACAACAGAACCAGGTGGACGGCATCGGCGTCTAAGGCACAAACCTCTGCGGGTGAAGACTGCACGTTAGTGACCACGTCTTTCTGGAGGTGGATGATCACAAACGATTGAGTCACTAACCTGGTCTTTTAGTTCAGTCTGAGTCCAGCAGTTGCTGCACATTGAGTCCCAGAGGTCAAAGGACAGGCAGGATGAGAACCAAGCAGATGGATGTAGGCAGGATAATCCAAAAGGGCGAAGCCAAAGCCTATGTCAGAGACGTCGTCGGTTGTCAGAGCCAGGAGGTCAGAGTTCTGTTTAGGCACCAAAGGAAAATCCGAGAAAAAGTCAGGTAACAGTTCCAGGTTCCATACATAATGGGGCTAACAGGCTAGATGAGGGCAGGCAGACTCAGTGGTCGGGAAAATGTTCCGGTCGGTACACATGCGGGCAGATATCAGGCAGGAGTCAAAAGACAGGTCAGGCAAACAGGTCATACGGGAACAGGCAGGCTCAGTGGCCGAGAGGGAGAACTGATCAGGATCAGGCAATCAGAAGACTAGAGTAAGCCTCACCTTACGGCTCAAAATAATCTTGCACTGATGACGGGTCTGAAGGCTGGTTAAACAGAGGCTAATGTAGTCGGATCAGATAAGTGGGTAATGAGAACTTGGCGGAGCTAATCTGGTGTGTAAAATGAGTGATCAGACCAGGCATCAGTGCCAAGATCATGACAAAGGGTGTCTCTAAGGTGTCTAAGTCTCGCTTCAGGCTGTTTAACATCCAGGGGTTAGACCATGCCCACCAGTTAACACATAGGACCCACTGAGACCAGCAACACGTTCTTATAATGGTTCTTTAGCAGTTCAAAAGGCAGGTACCAAAAATTATTTAGTAATGGTACACAGAAAGCGTAGTTATAGAGCTTTGCCCACTGTTAACCGCCAACCAATTTTCCTTGCCTATTGATATACTAACTGAGAAGCCTACTCTGGTAATTGGCAGCTCCATAGTCATAAACGTGGCATTAGAGGCACCAAGGACCATAGTCAAATTTTTGCCAGGGGCCAGAATAAGCAACAATAAATCCTACCTGAAACTACGGCCTACGGATACATTTAAATTACAGTAGGTTTATATTAACACTGGCAGTAATTACACCTGTTTACCAAGATCGGAGGTCACTGAAATTAGTGTTGCTTCGGTTTTTAAGTTTGCCAAAACAGTGTCGGACTCCGTAATTTTCTCTGGTCCCCCTTCCTGATTTGACCAGAGATTACATGTTTAGCCGCATTTCGTCATTCAACTGCTGGTTGTGTTGGTGGTTTCCTGAAAACAACGTGGGTTAGGTGCTGGGAGAGTAAAGAGGCAGGTGGAGGTGTAGTGTTTACAGCCTGATCTGGCAGAGGAGAATTTCAGTCCTTTCTCCTTGGCTCTATTTTGGCCCTATTGTGGCTCTACCTTTCTTATACCTCATCAAAGGTAGTTACTTTATCCTAAACTACTTTCTGTGTTTGTGCTGCTATATGGTTATGCTGCTGGATCTCACAGGGATCTCTTTTGCTCATTCTTCTTCATTCTATGTCTATTCTCCCAATCTGCAGTATTCATCAAGTTTCACTCCTTACTTTATGCTCTCTCTACTTTTCCTCATCACAGTAGCTTTATCTGGTTTGTTCCTGTCCAGCTGTGACTCTATCCTTGATTGAAATATCAGCTGTGCTGCTGTCATTCAGATATCTCTTTATATGTTGGAGCTTGGTCTGTTTCCAGTGTAGTTCTGTTTCTTTTACTGTGATTTACCATGTCTATCCTCTTTCATCCTCTGACAAGAGAATTGGCTTGAAGTTTGTGTGCCTGGCTGTGTCTTTCCCGGATGGAGAAACCTGTGGAGCAAGTGAACAGTTACATTTTTGTACATCTGCTTCCTCAGTCAGACTCTGCAGATGGCTGCTCACACTGAGCCTGGTTATGCTGAAGGTTTCTTTCTATTGAAGGGGAGTTTTTCCTCTCCCCTGCTGCTACATGCATGCTCGGTGTGAGGAATTGTTAAAGAGTCGGCAACAAAATCAAAGCAAAAATTGTTACTGCAAGCTCATCCAGGAGGAGTATGTCTTGCAAGTCAATGACTGGATGTAATCAACTGGTTTTCCTAAGCAGTTTGACAATTTTGGCTTGGTTAAGTGCCTTGAGATGACATGTTTTAAAAAATGATTGTATATTATATATATATATATATATATATATATATATATATATATATATATATATATATATATATATATATATATATATATATATGAAATGAATTGAGTTGAAATAGAATTAAAATTTGTTTAATACATTTTAACTAGTGTGTATTTGTGCAAAGTCTGAAGATGTTTTTCAAAATTGAATATAGAAATGTTTCTATGTATCAATAGAAAGAGAAATATACTTACAATTCACCATTTTGCTAAAAGGGGAAAAAAGAAACAACTAAATATTTATTCTTAGTATTAGGGATGTTGGTTACTATGCAGGAGTAAACTTCAGAGTTTCCCCAGCATGTGGAGGTAGGTAGCATTAGGTCATTTGATATGGATGTTCTGATAAACAATATGCCGAAGAGCTTCCTTTATTCTGCTGTGAGTTATGTGTATATAACATATCAGCAACATGCCCAGCAATAGTTATGTCTTCACATACACTCCATCCTCTCTCATCAACACCCTGTTTTTGGCTTATAGAAAGACACACACTATGATACCCCCCCAGAAACCACATTTATCACCCAACAGAGATTTCATTGAGTTCTTTGTGAGATTTATTAAACCTTAGAAAAATCAGCAGTATCCAAAGGCATACTTCAACATCTACTTTCTGTATTCTCACACAGATATTCTTCAGTCTGAATATAATCTTTGAATCCCTCTTCTCCCCTCAGGTTGTGTGTGGCCATCCCCTTTTGTCCCTGTGAACCCTGAAATACATCTTTAACTTCCTGAGGCCAGATCGTTAACCATGGTGCTAGAGAAACTTCTGCATTTCGGAAAGAAGTTGATAAGGGTGAAGGCTTTGAACTCTAATTCCGAGGACTCTCGTCTGTCTCGATGTCTCAACACCTTCGACCTGGTAGCCCTGGGTGTGGGTAGTACGTTGGGTGCTGGCGTTTACGTGCTTGCTGGTGCTGTTGCACGTGACAACTCAGGTAATTTAATCAGTCTTGTTGATGTGTAACTTTTGAACAAAATAGTTCCTAACCCTTGTCTATATTCTGTCCTTTTAGGTCCAGCTATCGTCCTGTCTTTCTTGATAGCTGCCTCAGCCTCTGTGTTGGCAGGACTCTGCTATGCTGAGTTTGGTGCCCGTGTTCCCAAGACAGGCTCAGCTTATCTTTACTCGTATGTTACAGTAGGAGAACTCTGGGCCTTTATCACTGGATGGAACCTCATACTCTCTTACATTATAGGTATATCCCCTTATTTAAACAGTAAACAGATTTTTTAAATGTGAGAATGAGAACTGAACTTTCTGTGCTCTAGGTACATCGAGTGTGGCACGGGCATGGAGCGCCACCTTTGATGAGTTAGTAGGCAGACACATTGAACAGTTCTGTAGAGAGTACATGCCAATGAATGCACCAGGTGTGTTGGCAGAATACCCTGACATGTTTGCTGTTCTCATCATAGTTACTCTTACAGGTAGGAAAGCTCTCTGTTTCTGTATTTTCTTTTGTCTTAACACTCACTGAACAACTTATTATGTAGATCTTGATTGTATGTCCACATTCCTGTACAAAATTTCCACGGCATAGGATTAACATGGATTTTTTTTAATGCACAGTACCCTAAAAGTCGAAGATTTGTGAACTGTGACACACTTGACTTATATGAACGATTGATTAACAGGCTTAACAAATAGAGAAGGGCATGAAATTATTTGAAACAGGTGTACTTCAACAGAGATAAATCTAAGACATGCAAGGCAGGAGTGCACGAGAAACAAAGTTTGGAACCACAGCTCTATGGGATTCAGATCTAGTGACTTTGGATGAGTACAGTGAACTAATAGAAATATTTCAAAAAATCAGTTCGATTTGAGACTTACCAGATCAGCTAAAATGTTTACGTTGTCCAAGTTTGAAAGGCCTAGCTAAATTGTAGCCCTAGCTCCCTATTTGTAACTGGGAGTCATGGCATCTGGTCAGCCTTCTCTGCTTCTATAGACCATAAGTTTAATGGTTTAAGGTGTTTTGTGTTTATTTTCAGTATCCTGTAAAGCTTGGTTGTAACATGATTATTAGTAAAACTAATGATCTATTTAACAATCTATCATTTCTAGCCTGTCTGCCTATTACCCTCTACCTTCTAAAATAAACAAGGCATTTATATGCAAGTTAGCCTTAGACTTTGACTTAGACAGATTTTATTTTGTCATTTTGTATACACAAGTGTAAACAAAACGAAATTTCCTTAAGAAATTAAGAAATTAAATTAAGTTAATCTGAAGGATAAATATACTTAAAAATGAATCAGCAATTAATTAAATACTCAGATCGATGCTTTGGTACCAACAACATGCCACATTACACTCAGCTTCAATGTCTAGATTGTTAAATACATTGAGTCTTTATGCCATGTGACTGTATGAATGGTGATGTGTGTTAACAAGCAATTTAACAGTCATACCTAATAAAGTGAAATAATAACGGGATTGTTAAGGCTGATTTTAGAAGGCCAGTAAAGAATATTAACCTTATGATGAATTTAGATTTCAAATGTGTATCTCCCTTTCATTGCTGTTTTGTTTCATTTGTAAGGTCTTCTGGCATTTGGAGTGAAAGAGTCGGCCATGGTGAACAAGGTGTTTACATGTATCAATGTTTTAGTTTTGTTATTCATGGTGGTCTCTGGCCTGGTAAAAGGCTCTTTGAAGAACTGGCAGGTGGATCCGGATGAGATCCTCAATCAGACGAATTACTCAAGTCAAAAGTAAGGACTACTAACCAAAGGATGTCCCAATGCATATAGCTTTCATACTTAATAGAAATACATTTTATGTCTATTATTTCACCTTTGCAGTCTGACTGCCATTCTGCCATCCAAGGAGAGATTAGGAGAGGGCGGCTTCATGCCATTTGGCTTCACTGGGGTGCTTTCAGGAGCTGCTACTTGTTTCTATGCCTTTGTAGGCTTTGACTGCATTGCCACCACAGGTCAGTCGTGTTTGTTATTGTTATTTATTGAAATGTTCCCGCTTTGAGTCTGCATTTTTTTCCCCAACCCTTTAATAGCAACTTACATAGATCAGGAATTACATCGGGGCCAGCTATCTTATTGTGTTTTAGGACTTGTTTGGCGGCCTTAGCAGCCCTGGCCATATCACTGGGAGTTTAAACATCAGGAACAATGCTGTCGAATCTAGCAGCAGTAGATTAGCAGAACCTTAAAGTTGCAGTTAGGAGCCCCCATGGATTGGAATTGTTTCTCTAGATAATGGATTGGATTCTGCTGTTCACATCAGCACTGATGAATTATTCTTTGTTGGTGGACTTTGGCACCTTAACTAATCTCTGGCTCTTCCAACCCATACACAAAAGAAACAGATGCACTTTGTATTCTAAGTCTCAGAACAAGCAAGCCCCCCTCCTTCCTTGAATATTTATAATACAAATTTAGATTGGTGATTAATAAAACACATTTCTGTGGTGTGATATACTGAGAGCAAACAAAGAGAAAAGAGAAAACGTGACTTATGAATACATACATGCATTCAAAGTCTTAGAGTCACAACTTCAAAATTTGTACATTTGCTTTACATATATTTTCACAAATTAATGACCTACTCTTAAATGAGAATATATTCTTTAATGTAATTTGCGAACATTTCACTATTTGTAACAGAACTACTCCCTTTTCTCTCAACTCCTCTTGACTGTCTTTCAGTTATATGCTCAATTTAGTGCTTTGGCCATGAAATTGAATCTGGAGTTGGAACGCTTTCAGTTGCTAGCATTACGTAAGTTTAGCCAGACAAAGAGAAAAGCTGCCCTTTTAATGCATTTAGCCAACTTCTGTTCATGGCAGGATGCCAGAGGGTTGTGTCATAAGAAGCGGAGAGTAGAAGCTTTAACAAGATGTATTCCAGACCTCCTCTGTGTCTAATCTGTATCTCTGCATTGATTTTTGTCTTTGTACACTAATTTAGCAGGTTTCTGTAACTGATCCAAGGCATGTAAGTTGGGTTAAATGCAATGTTTACTCCTCTCCTCAAACTTACATGCTTTCTGACCCAGGGGTTTTTCTGAACCTTCCTTTTCCTGAGTTGTAATTACCTCATATGGAATAAACCTTTAGAGCATTGCTCAATTCTGTCTTGCAGAAGCACATCTGTTGCATACATTTTAAAGAAGCTCCTCACCTTTGTATTAAAACAAAAACCTACATTGCTGATATTTTCATCTGGCCATGCTTTTTTTAGGCCCATAGTGAATATAGGCTGTGTGTTTATATTCTTACAAACATATACTCTGTGTCTGAAATACATCTGTTTCAGTTTTCCACATGAACTGGATTCCTGCCAGAATAGAAAGAACTAGCCAACAGTCCCACAACAACTGTTGGAGAATTCAGCTACCTAGAATTGCATGGGAATTTTACAATTTTTCATAATTTAACTTCAATTGTTTTAGGTTAACTTGCAGCCATTTAACCTAATCATTTTTTTTAAATGAAAGTTTTACTGAGAATTTTTAAATTACAATTCAAACAATGATATTTTGATGTACAAAATTATTTTGTTTTAACCTCCCTCCCTCCCCCTCTCCCTCCCTCATGCCCCCACACCCTCCACCACTACCACAATGTTCTGCCTCTCAGTCTACTGTGCTCAGAACACACTTTAAATTCTCAGAAAGTTGGGCCCAAACTGGAAAAATCTGTTGAGATACCCCAATGATACGGGAACCTCATCTGTTTTTTTAAATTCTGCATCCACCTATTGCATTCTTATTATTTATTATGAGCTAATAATGGGTGTAATTACCTGGTTGTGTTTTATGATAAACTAAACTGTATTTGATCTTTTTACACACTACAGGTGAAGAGGTGAAAAACCCCCAAAGGGCAATACCTATTGGGATTGTTTCGTCGCTGTTGATTTGTTTCGTAGCTTACTTTGGTGTGTCCGCTGCCCTCACTCTCATGATGCCATACTATCTCCTGGACAGCAACAGCCCTCTTCCTGTAGCTTTTAATTATGTGGGCTGGGGAGGGGCCAAATATGCTGTAGCTGTAGGCTCTCTTTGTGCCCTGTCTACCAGGTAAGAACTTTACACAGAAGCTGCTTTTTTAAAACATGTTTTAAAATTTTCTGTTGAAAACTTTTTTAACATATGCACTTTTTTATTTTTATTTTTTAAAGTAAATTACATATCCAGAACTTTAGCTTGCCAGCAAAGAGTAACACATACCCCTTTTTACAAAATAGTTGAAACATTTACAACTTTTATAAGACAAGCACACAGATGTGCATGTGCAGGCACATATAAACATACCAGTGTGTGTCTGAATCCTTACTGTACTGTATGTGTGTCTGCGTGTATATTTAGCTCCAGAAGGAATTTGAGCCCTTATCTAAAAATACAAGCTCCACTGACATATGATTTGTAGTGTATGTGTCTGATTATGTAACAAAACATCTTAAGAAGTTTTACTTTTTTTTGTTTCAGTTATCAATTTATGTTTTAGTGTATATATTTCTGTGCAGTGTTTTGAGTGCAAAAGATATGATTTATAAGGATGTAACAACATAAGTGTGTAGCATGATTTAGTTTAATATTGGGCTTTTGCATTATGTGCATGTTTGTTTTGAAATATCTTGCATGCTTCTGTAGTGACTGTTCAGTTTTCAGAATACCATATTACAGTGCTATTCAAAAAGGTCACCAGCAATGGCAATTTGATTTTATCTTAGACTTCTTTGAATAAGGTATTTTGGAGTGCCTTTGAACAATGGTTCTAAAGTTGTTCTTGGAGGTTTTTGTTAATTACATATTTATTTCTAACAAAAACTGTTAGAGCAAACCTAACTTATTAAAAATAAATCATAAAACAACAGCTAACATGCCAAATTAAATCTGTCTTTTCTTTCCAAATCCTTTTTCTGGGTAACACTTAGGATGAGGCATTCAATGATTAGAAACCAATTGGGAGTTTTGAGTTTCTCACTGTAAAGAATGGTCAAGCTGAACATATTTTTTGCTAGCCACTAGTCAGTGCCTCATGGCATCTGTAATTTTAATGCTTTATCTATTCCAACTTGGTTTAAGTCACTTAAACAAGAATCAATTCCTTTTAACACAGTTCGGTACTTAAATTGGATTGACATTCAACATCATCATATCAAACAAACCTCCAAAAAAATCGTAAGAACCCTATCACAAGATGATTTCACACGAAATAACATAAAAGCCTGACACTTTGCAGACAAAATACAAAAAAAGTGAGGAAGTTTTGAAAGTGCTGTATCTTCAAATGTTGTGCTTTTTATCTTCTAAATTTACCCTGTCTGTGTTTCTACAATGTGTGAGCTGCTTTCTCTGTTCATGTATGTCTAATGAACTTCTCTTGGGTGTAAGTGAAGTGTATGCATCCTGCTCTCCCCCTATGGCAGCCTGCTGGGTGCCATGTTCCCTTTGCCCCGTGTTTTGTGGGCGATGGCTGATGATGGGCTGCTTTTCAAGTTCATGGCTGAGATCAGCCCTCTTACCAAAACCCCGCTAACCACAACCTTTGCCTCTGGCATGGGGGCAGGTGAGACACTAACATGCATGTCTTTAATTTGAATCTCTTTTCACAGTATCTTCTTTCTATGTGTAAAAAACTGGGTTCGTTATCCCAGACAGTCTGCTTTTAATACCTGGTAGAAAGCGGCTCCCTGAGCAGCAGAGAGTTGTATTAAAGAACAACTCTTCTCTCACTAGCCTCTCTTCCATCAACAAATAATACCCTCTGAACCTGAGAAGTACCTTTTTAGGTACTTTACTCAAAAACAACAGTGATAAACAATGCAATAATGACAGAGAATATAGCAATGTGGCATATCAAATTACACTCCAAAACCTAGGCTACAAGACAGTACAAACCTTTTTTTAAAGTACAACTAAAATTATATCCAAATGAAATAAAATATGTAAAACATGAATGCATGGCACAAAAGCAACCTATGAGCAACATTTCTGTCTCCCAGCCACTACCATGCATCAAACATCCACAAAATACATATAAAATGAAAGCATTTGTTCTGTAGAATCAAGCCACGTGCTTCAGTTCCCCCTGCATTGCAGAGATAATAGCCAATCAGCAACAGATGACGCCACTCCACCAGAAGCTAGTTTTCAAAATATCTCATAACTTTGCTGTTTCCTCTCAGTTTTCACAAATACACATATGTGATTTATACATGCACAGGACAAACTCCACACACACACACACAGCACGATTCATGCAAAGCATACAAGATCCACACACACACAGCAACATCCACAGATGCACAGCACGGTTCACACAAGCACAAAGAAATCCACACACACACAGTACAAGATCCACAAACACCCAGCACAATTGTAAGCATACAAGATTCACACATGCACAGCACATGATTCGCCAAAGTATTTTTGGTCCATAAAAAAATTATAAATTAAATTACAAATTACAAGTGGTCTTTAAACTTCATTGCAATTTTGTGTGGATTTTTGAGACTCCCCTGACGTGCCTTGACACACCAATGCAATTTTTTAAACATGGGATGGTTTGTCACTAATCACAGAGCTCCCTTGTATAAGCCAATCACAAGAAAATACACCACCGGTCCGGGGTGTTCTGTCAGCTCAGCATACCGCGTCAGGCCAGGATACCCTTAGTAATACGCATTACAAAGAGTTTCCTCTTTCTCAGCTCTCCTTACATCCAATCACGCTGTTTTATTTCGCAATTTACTCAGGTTTTTAGTCATAGTTTTGTTTATAAAACAACAAAATATATCATTCACCAGGTTCATACTAGTTAAAGCTGTGGACTCTAAAGACCCCAGAGGCCATTAGAGTGATAAAGTTTCCAGAGAGCCATACTATTTAAAGCTGCGGACTCTAGAGATCCCAGAGGCCATTAGAGCGGTAACGTTTCCAGAGAGTTTGGACAGATTCTGGGTCAAGTCAAGTCAAGTCAAGTACAGACAGCACCACTTATTAAACTCCACAGGAGAGACCTACTGGCTTTGGTTTTTCTGGGGGACTTTGTATTAATGGAAAAGCTAAACACCGTTGGTGAATTAAAATCAGATGCAGTACAGCCATTTAAACTTGAGTAGACAGTTTTAATTGAAATAAGGTTTTGACAAATTTGCAGAAAATTGTCCAAATAATGTCCAAGACAGATACATAGCACTATAAGACATTCATGAATACGGTTTATGTGAAAGAATTGTTTATTTCGGGTGAGTTGTCCTTGAAGCATTTTATGTAGGCAGAGTTTTGTTTCTTACCCTAGTTCAATAGACACACTAGATAGAGGAATGTACTATGTAAAGTTATGTAAACAGCACTGAATCACTCAGTTGTGTTTACATGTGCAGTCAATGAGAACTTGCCATCTCTGGTTTTGAGAATGGACAGAAATCTGTCATCAGGTAGATTACCTACCTGAACTGCCAGGTCCATTTAAAAACTGAACAACTGAGAGTGCATTTTGATGTTTTGTAAGTTTGAAGGAGGTTTGAATGTATAGCATGTGAAGCCTTGCATAGGTGCATGTCAACAGTTAGGCGACTTTAAACCAACAGCATCATGCTCCCTTGCTCTATACTTATTCCAGACTGCCTGGCAGTTTTGCATTTTCCTGCCTGAAATCTCCAGCTCACACCTTGCTGACAATTTCATTTTCTGACGATTTTTTCTGCTCCTTTTTTTATGTCCCTATAATTACAAAAAAAATCAATATCTTATGTTTTACTCCTCACTCTACCCCAGTCTGTTGGGTTCCATGTTCCCCCTACCCCGTATCATCTTTGCCATGGCTCGAGATGGCCTTCTCTTCTCCTTTTTGGCCCAAATCAGTGAGAGGAAGGCCCCTGTAAACTCCACTGTTGCGGCTGGGGTCATGTCTGGTAAGAGGAATAGAGAACGCAAAACAAAAAGAGGGGAGATTTCTTTGAGAAATAAGAAAAAAAAATCTTATTATGTGGAAGGAAAGAGGACGTACAAACTGTATTTTCAAAAGTAAAAAAATAGATAAAAAATAGAAATGAATAAGTGAGGTCTTTATGATTAACCTTCTCACTTTCTCAATAGCAGTCAGTAGTGGCAGCTATGAGTGCTAAAGAATATGACAAGTTTTTAACAAAATTTCGTGAAAGGAGAATAATGTACCAAATGATAGGAAAGATATAGAATCGAGATATTTCCCCATTAAGAAGCAGGTCATGCTATTCCTGTGTGGGACTGAATCACAGCTCAAATTGGATTGAATTAGGATTTTTATTTACATCATGAAAGCTAATTTAACAGTTAATGCTTGGCATTATACATAAAAGATATCTGCTGTTTTCTTTTTCTTTTTTTTTTAAGTTGAAACATGTCTTTAATATACTTATTGCAATAATTTGGTTAATCAGAATTAGCTTTATTCGCCAAGGTTCTGTGCATAACAAACAAACTTTGGTTTCTTGTCATTAAGCTCTTTTGCGCATTATGATAGAAAAACATGGATGTTTATATGACTTGATGCCCATGAAGATAAAGTCATGACTGTACTTCACTAATTTTGTACTTCTTAAGGTAGAACTCTTTTTATAACGACTCTTTCCTTTTCTTTCCTTCTTACACATTTCTAGCGATTATGGCATTTCTTTTTGACCTGAAGGATCTGGTGGACCTGATGTCAATTGGAACGCTGCTTGCTTATACGTTAGTGGCCGCCTGTGTGCTTGTGCTAAGGTCAGTTTGGGCTTTTTTATTAAACTATATAACTATGAAGTCTTTGTATATGTATTAAAGTGTGTTTTTACTTTATGGTTGAAGAGTAATGCTAATTGATTGCAAAATATTTGTTCTTGAACATGAAACAAAGTAATTAATGACAATTAATGGCTGACTGGGGTTCAAAGAGAAAGAGGCAGACATACAGAAAGAATAAAAGATACAAAAGGTAACTGTCAAACAGCTCCACAGGCGGCCCCATCTAGGAAACACACAGCCAAGCAGACAAGCTTCGAGCCAGCTCCTGTGTCAGAGAATGAATGGAGCACATCAGCCGGTCACAATCAGAGAAACAGGACTACACTGAAAAACAGGCCGATCTTGAACATCTATAAACAAAGGTGTTGGTGGCAGCACCACAGCTAATATTTCTCTCCAGGATGGAGTCACAGCCAAACAGGAACAGACCAGATGAAGCTACTATGAGAAAAAGCAGAGAAACCATAGGGTTAGAGATTGAATTAACAGATTCTGCAGAGTGGGAGAATTGAGATAGAATGAAGCAGAATGATGAAAAAGGTCCTTACTGTTTCCCCTGGACCCTACAAACCAGATGCGAATCAAATCGTATATCTAAAATGAATGCGACATCGGCGCAAACATTTTAGAGTTTGCCATCATCAATACTCAGATCATATTTTTATGCCCACCTTGCTTTCCATGATTGGGCTCAAGTGGATGTTGCAAAGGAGTTGAGAACGTTGTTTAGAGCTTCCTGATCTATGTCTGACAGTCAACTTTTATGATCGATAATTTCTTCTTTGTACTTTATATTTGCCATTTTCATATTTTTTAAAGTTTTTAATTTTGTTATTAGCCCTTTTAGAGTCTCATATATGTCAATTGAATTATAAATATTATTAATTATTGTTTTTTGAAGCTTCCCATCATATTTGTAAAAAAAAAAAAATCTTTGCACAAGCAATTTATTGCTCTGTTTTTCTTTATCCTTGAGGATCAGGAATTTAATAACTTTAGTCTGTTTTAAGTTAGTTTATTTAGTTAGTTTAGTTTTTACTGTTAACAGGTTCTCACACTTTTCCCTTTAAAAGACGATTGGTTGGTTTAACTTCATGCTCTTTGTTTGGGCCCTTTTTAAAAATAAAATGCTGTTTATTTATTTTAATCGATTTATTTTGTTTTCAAAAGTTAGGAAAACTACTGAAAAATTGGTTTAAGCTCAGATTTTCAATGACATTGCTCCTATCAGAAGTTACCACTGCTTTATATTGGACATACATTATACTATTAGTATCTCCAAACAACAGAAGAGGTTAAGTAGTGTTGAAATAATATAAAAGCTGATGGACAAATGTGTGTTTTTTGTTTTTGGTACAGATACCAACCCGAGGTCCACAGCCCAGTGTACCAGATGGCCAGCAGCCATGATGAGGCAGACCTAAGTGATGGCATCAGTGTGCCCAGTATGGGCATTTTTCCTGGTGTGGAGGAGAGATTCAGCTTCCAGACTCTGCTTTTCCCAAACAACCCTGAGCCATCCACACTGTCAGGCTTCACTGTCAACATCTGTACTTCCGTCATGGGTATGTTTTTTTATGCAAGATAAAGATTTAATAAAAATATGCTGAATTTGGTCTTAGATCCTCATTTGTCTTTTTATGAAAAGGAGTACAAAGGTCAGCCAGTTGTTGTAGGATATCTCAGATAGGGATCAAGTAGGCTGTGTCATTTATACTAACGTATCTCATTAACAAGATACGTCCTTTACAAATTACACTAGCCTGAAAAATAAAATTTATACAATTAAAATTATTTTCTTGATTTATTAGATAAAGCTAATGTATTATTTTTCTGTAGAGTAAAAAAAGATCTTTAATTAAAATAAATACATCTGATTTGATGCATTCATGGTGTATTAGAAATATCTAATATACCCTAAATGATTTCATTCCTCTTATGTAATGATCTCTTCTTTGCTTCTGCAGGAATGTTGATCCTGGTCTTTAGTATACTGGCTGTGCAGGGAGGCCTTGCCTCATGGAACATGGTAGTCCTCAGTGTCATCTTCATGGTGTGTCTTCTTCTGGTTTTCATCATATGGAGGCAGCCTGAGAGTAAAACCAAACTCTCCTTTAAGGTTTGGCTTTAAGATCTGTTTTCAACTCTATGACATGCTAATTCAATATCAAACTGCATAATTACTGGCTACGATGGTCATTGCATTTTGCAATATCCCAAAGAGGTTAAAAAAAAAAAAAAAAAAACTTGAAACAACTAGTTTATACTAAATCATCTGCACCTATATGAACATACGAAATTCCCATAAAATGGATTTAACAGAAGCCCTCTTTTAATTTATACTGTTTTAAATATTACACTGTAACATGTAAATAGCAAAAAAAAAAAATACAACATGCTTTTAAGGTGAGGCAGCTGCTTGTTGTTTTTCAAAAGTTGCTTCAAGAAACGAACCAACTCCATCTATGCTTTGTAGACGACTGTTTCCCGGCCATTTCTCTACTCTACTCTATAATTAACCCTATCAACATCTCTCTCACCTCTAGTTGAGTCTGCAAACTCTAAAACTGGATGATCACCTCTCAATACAGGAGCAGGTCCAACACACCTGGATCAAGTAATTAGATAAATAGGAGAACTTAATATCCACAAAACCCTTGATAACAAGGCCCTTACACGTCTTCAGTCTCTGCTCGTCTGATGCCAAGCTCCCGTCTCAGCCACTGGACCTGGTTCCCCAAACACATCTATGATTTACAGACCTGTCCAAACTCAAATCTAAGTCCAAAAACCACTTTATAGAAATATTTTTAATCTAATACCCACAGTTATGAATTTCAGTCATTTGATTTTAATATTTTGTTTTATGACTGTATTATGAATTGATTCTGAAATTAATAATTTAGTTTGTCTCCTTTAAAGTGTCTCTGAGCTTTTTGAAAAGTGCTATACAAAAAAAATTATTATTGTTGTTATTATTATTATTATTATTATTATCCTAAATTTGCACATGTTCCGTCACAGCCAACTCAATACTAACCTATTAAAGTTAACTATTGTATAAATTGTCAACTCTTACTTTATAGGGACTGATGATAAAGATGGAAGCAGAATCTGTGAAACAAAATAGGCCATTTATAGGTTAAGATTTTAAGGAGGCGCAAACATGGTTTGACACAGATGCTAGGTTTTCATAGCCATAGAAGGGGTAAGACACCGAAGCATGTATTTCAAGTAGGACACACTATGTTCAAAGCAAACAGCTGCTCTCTTTAACTTGTTCATATTTATTTTCAGGTAAATAATTAAAATATTTAAAAGTATTTTGCAATACAAATACCTTGCAGATTGATATGACAACATATTTTCATCATATTCTTTGTATCATATCATCATGTGGGAGGAGTGGTAAACAGGTAAAAAAAAAAAAATAATAAAATAAATAAAAATCTCCAAAATTCTCTGTTAGTAAACTATAGCACAGAAGGACATCTTGAAGTCACCAAGCCTCTAAAATCTAGTTATTGGACAACTTTTACATGATTGTTGGTGTTTGGTGACACCGTTTTTTTGTTTGTTTTTTTTTAGGTTCCCCTGCTGCCCTTCATTCCTGTCATAAGCATGTTTGTCAACGTCTACCTGATGATGCAGCTGGACAGAGGAACATGGATCAGATTTTCCATCTGGATGGCTATAGGTAGTCATATTGATCATTACTATATCTATGTCTATTCCTGATAGAGCTAAATTGAAATGTTATTTTTGGACATAATAGAATATGAGATAATAGATGAGATAATGGAATATCTACTAAGAGGTGATCCCAAAATTTTAACTGGGGTGACTTAATCTAGCTGGATTTACATAAACAAATGACTGCTTCTTCAGTCTTGTTCAGGATTTTCCATATTTTTCATCTTGCCTTTCTCCCTCTTTTCAGGTTTTGTCATCTACTTCTGTTATGGTATTCACCACAGCAATGAGGCTGCCTCAGCCCGCTTATCTTTAGTAACAGAAATGAACGGTTTCAATCTCGATCATGAATTAGAAGCCATGTCGACAGAAAAGGAAGCCTTTCTCAATGATGACATTGACCTCAGGGAAGAAAACGGCGAGGATTTGTAAGATGCACAAGAACACACCGCTCCGTGTCCACCTGCCTCGACACGTCTATCAGGAGGGTTTCCTGTCAGTCAACTCCTTCACTACTCCTTTCTAAGGAAAGATTAAAAAAATAAGAAAATGTCTACTGTGACATCCCCAACTAGGTCTTGATTGGAAGGCAAATAACTGGAGATGAATCTGCAGAAATCAGACTGAAAATGTTGCATGGCCTCAAGGTTCAGCTGCTGGATATCACCTCACTCTGCAAAGAGAATGGCTTTCATTAGAGACACTATTGCTTTATGGAAGTTAAGAGATGAGTTAGGATCATGTTGGAGTGTTTAATGGCTGCGTTAATAAGTTTAGGACTGTGGAATAGATAATGTTATCTGAAAAGATATATTTTTCTTTCCTTTTTGTTTATTAATACATGGGATCGAGTCCAATTTACTGCATATATAACCAACCAACCAAGTAAATGTGTTACTGCCATGCTTTGTTTGAAACATTTGTGAATTTCAGTGGTGCAACCTATAAGGGTAACAATGGTCTAAGGCAGCCAGCAGTGGTTTTTACTTGATTAGGTATATTTACAGAAAACTAAACTATTAAAGTTGATTTTGATTTGCTATTAGAGTAGAATCGACATCTTTATCATAGATATTGTCCCCATTTTGCACAGAAGTATGCATTTCAAGAGGATTTGGTGGCCCCTTTTTTTTTTTTCCAGATTTTACCTTAAAAAAGACTATCAGAGTGATCGACTTTAAAAGCCTTTTCTCCATATTCATGCCACAATGTTTATAGTCATCCCTATGACTCACCCTACATTTTTCTATTTTTAACACAAAAAGTGTTTTGTGGGTGGGTTTTTGATTCCCTGCATGACTTTTGATGTACAAAACTTGTGTTTGAATGTGAAAAGCGTGTACAATGCAACAACTGATTTTACCCATTCTGAATCTATAATCTTGGTAAAAAGTTCAAGCTTATTTCTTGACAAGTTTCAATTATGTTACCCTTGGAACTTTGGCACCTTTAACCTATAATCTGTTAGTATTGTGCATGCTTTTTTTCTTACTGTAAATGTATGTGACACTCCTTATTCCTTAG